>NC_085844.1:18175440-18475440 GCF_035594765.1 Anolis carolinensis
TCCTTCCACTAGGATCCAAGTAGCTTTTTATTTAGGCATATTTTTTGTAGTTGAAAGATATCTGAGAAAGGTACTTTGAACAGATGTGCTTTTAAAATAATTTTCAGTTTTCAGAATTGTTTTAAATTGTTTCATTTTTGATTTAATGCCTTTACTTTGTGTATTTTTTGATCTTGTTGTGAACCACCTTGAGACCCACTTCTGGAAGAAGGGCGGTCCTCATCTGATAGTCCAACACCTGCAACAACACTGGAGCCAGTTCGGTGTAATGGTTTAGATACTGACTTAGACTTCCAGGAGATCAGGATCCAAATTCCCATTCCATTTTGGAAACCCACTGAGTGACCTTGGACAATGACAACAATAAGCTATTCTGAAGAAATCTTGAAAATAAAACTCTATGACAAGGTCTCTGTTACTTGCAATCTACTTAAAGGCACATAATCACAACAACACTGACTATGGTACAGAATCCAGCCAGTTGTGTTCATTTGGCTGAAGTATTTGTGTTGGTTTTGTGTCTGTGAATGTCTATGTTCATGCTCACATATGTGTGTCTCTATTTAAGCATTCAGAGTCAACATTATTGACTGTTCTGGTTGCTCAGCATCAAGCTTGCCACCAGACAAATTAACAGCACAGCACACGATCAGCCCTGAATTTCAGGTTGGTGTGACCTATAATCAGCAGAAGCTGCATTTACTGGAAACAAAAGGCATTGTCCTTATTTTATTTTTAAACATTATCTTTAAGTCCAGAAAGGCTATAAAACTACTTAATCTTGAATTTTTTCAGGGATCATGCCTCCCAGTCCCCCTTCCCCTACATCCTGTAAACCCTTATTTAACATCAGCCTTAGTTCCTTCTTTGCCTTCCTAAATTCATGGCAGTCAATCCCGCAAGAGGTTAAAGGCATTTTTTCCTCTCCTAAAAAAAAGAGAAAAGGGGATGCATTTATTGTCTTTGTTTTTGGACAATGTGTTCTCTAATTGTTGTAGCTGCACCACTGGGAGCAGTGATTAGATTTTAAAGACTTTAGAACCAACTTGATTCTGGGATTTTGCAGGAGGCTTTTTTAGCATATCAATTTTTTCCAGCTGTGTTAACCAACTGAAGGAAAACAGATGGTGTACCAAGGGGAGAAGGGCACTCAAAGAAAACTCAACAAGTCTCCAATACTTGGAGAATCATTAACATCTTCCAACCTTAGGGATCCTTTCATAAAGGAAAACCACCTCTTCCAAATGTCAGCAGAAGTGACACCCCCCCCCCCATGATATTTTCACATTACAGCAAGATGGTATCTGCTCCCTTTTTAAAATTGAGGAAATTGCATCTCAATAAAACACATACGGTACTTTAAATATTTTAGAGCTGTTGGCAGCCATGCTATCAAGTGTCAGCAAAAGATATGCTGTGGCACATTTTAATACTGGTTTAAAAAGTCTGTTAGTCTTAAAGGTTTCACAAGATATCTTGTTTTTATTGCTTCACATGGAACATCTATTAGTCCATAAACACAGAGGTGGGCAACTAGAACAAAGATAGACTCTATTTATATTTTATATGGGTTCATAGATGTGCATACTTTTGGAATGGCACTGAAATGGGGGCAAAGAAATTCCAGCGGTGGTCTCAATCTAAGTGACGTCCATTTTATTGGAGCACCAAATTGTTCTGAGTTTTAGTTTAAATTTCAAACAAGCCACCTAAAGTGATGGACCTATTTGGGGGAGATGGTTCAGCAATTTCAAACTAAAATACTTCATCACTTGGGGCAAAAAACTGCTTGGAGTCAATTCTCACCACCAGTATGTACTATAAGCTTCCTTATCCCCTGAAAGTGAAACTGGATGTGGCCAGAAGTCCAATTTTATTTTCATAAAATCAGCTAGGAAATTTCCTTAGCTGCCTGTCTGAGGCTGAGACTTGTTTAAGGGATTATCACATATCTTGGAGACTTTCCAGGAGGTCTCTTCCTCTTTAATGCAAAGTATTATGTATGTAAAGGGGCTACATTCGACACTAAATTCTTCATCTGGCAGTTGCTCTGCCACATTCAATGGAGTTAACTGTGTGGGGCACCTGCAAATGTGGAAAAACCAACAAAAAATCCTTTTTTGTTATCTGAGATAGCCTTTTCTAAGAATCTTCAGGTCTTCCAGTGTGACTCTATGGTCAGTTTCTGGAAGAAGTTCATCATAGTCACCTGAAAGACCTAGAGCAATCATTTTCAACCTGGGGCCCCCAGATGTTTTTGGACTTCAACTCCCAGAAATCCTAATAGCTGGTAAACTAGCTGGGATTTCTGGGAGTTGAGAACCACTAACCTAGTGATTTGTAGATGATGATGATGATGATGATGATTACTACTACTACTACTTCCCTGCCCTTTCTCTCGTAAATGAGATTCCATATGAATCACATCCATGAAAAATCAAATCCCACAAATGGGGTGGCCAACTATAAATGTTTATACTGGCAGGAAATCTTTATTGGGGTAAAACAAAGATTCCTGCTGTTGAGTATCTGTGACTGTACTGCATGGGACAGGTAAGAAGTTGGAGTCTACCAATGTTTGGTTTAGTATTCTAAGATTTATATTTATAAAAAATTGACAAAAACAATGTGATTTCTGTTCAGCTTCTAAATATGAAGGAATCATCAAAAGAGGTGGGGATTGAGCTCTTGCTAAAGTTGCAGGTCCGTCTCCCTTCCTTCCTCTCCCTTCCATTGTCTTCCTTCCTCTGACTTCAACCATCAGGTTAAATCTTCTGATCCTAATATCAGTCTGGGATACAAAAGATTATCCAAGGAAGCTTCTTTTGATATATTTGAAAACCTACTGAAAATCTCTACAAGTCAAGCTGATCTGAAATGCCCTGAAGCAGGACTTCTCTTAAATCCCTTTTAAAGATGGCAATCCTAGTGGGAGATGCCTAATTTTTCTATAGAGTTTTCAGGAGGCAGCAACTATCTTTGGCTCAGCATTCAGTTTCGTCTCGGCCGGAGGTGTTGAGTTTTGTTGAAGGGTTTATGCTGCTTCCAAATGCTTTGAAGTGCTGCTTTGATTTTGGCACAGTTGGTTCTTGTCCTACAGAGAGGTTTCTATCTGGGCAACAATCTTTTTCCAAAGGTTCTTTTGACCTTGTAGAAGTGGACATGCAAATATACACAAAGTATTCAGGAACACCTACAGCCAGATGTCTACAAATTGAGAAAAAGTCTACAGTGTCTCAGGGCAGGTTCCAAACTTATATCATACTGGCAGAATTACTTAATAGATTTGGGTGAACTGTAGGTAACTTAACTTCCATTGATTTTAAGGAGTCTTGACAAAATCTGAACCCAATCCAATATTTTAATGTGTATCTATTCTAAGTCTGACTAAATACATATCCAGTCCACTATATTTTATGAGACTGCTCTAAGCCTAACTAAATCCGGGTCCAACCCATTGTATTTTTATGAGTTTAAGCCTAAATCTAGATATTTATGAAAATTTGTTTTTTTCTCCTCTTCTTGTTGTGTGCTTTTATGTTGTTTCAAGCTTATGGCGATCCTAAGGCAAAACTATCATGGGGTTTTCTTGGCAAGATTTGTTCACAGAGGATTCTTCATTGCCTTCCTCTAAAGCTGAAAAATCTGAATGACTTACCCAAGGCCACCCAGTGTTTTTTCCCCATTGTTGAATGAGGATTCAAATCTGTATCTTCAGAGTCCTAGTCCAGCACTCAAATCACTAAA
The DNA here is from genome assembly GCF_035594765.1 of Anolis carolinensis. NCBI lineage: Eukaryota > Metazoa > Chordata > Lepidosauria > Squamata > Anolidae > Anolis > Anolis carolinensis. The sequence goes on from NC_085844.1 coordinate 18,179,188, forward strand.
CCATACTGGCTCTTTAATTGCCATGCCTCACTGTCCTCAGGTTATGGACAAGACAGGTTCTGTAGGTTTGTTCTTAAGCTGGATTTGTATGTAAATCAGAACAGGCACATTTTAAAGTGTAAGTCCAGCCAATTTTTTTCCAGTTTTGGATAGCATAGGGAAGGGTTAACACCCTTATGATGTTGGTTTTGCTGTCTGTGCCCCTGTTCTGTCACTGTGATAATTGGATTTTGAAGTTTGGCTTGTCATAGAAACAAAGATTGCTTTTTCATTGGAGACGCCATTTCCCCATGATTACTCTTCAGGAGTGAATTTCCTTTCCTAGGGATAGATCTCCTCCCATTTTCTGTTGTCTTATTCCCCTTTGTAACTAAGGACTTCAGCATATGTGTCTTCACAATGTCCTAGGACACTTGCAAAATAGTTGATCCACAGAGCCCCAAGCCACCTATCACACGATACACACTAACTTCTGGCGGTGCTCTGTCGATCAACTGTGGCACAAGCATCCTATGATACTTCTCTCACAAAACAGGAGACTTCTTGTGTTCTGTTGGGAACAGAGGGGCCAGTGGGGAGGTGAGGTGGGACAAAAGGCATTGTCCCTCAGATTCACCACAGAGGCTGGCAAATTGCCCCACGCTGCCTCATCAATGTGATGAGGTCATTGGAGTCATATACAAGTTGGATGTCTGTAACTCGAGGACTGCCTGTAATAGGAGTTGTAGTTTTATATGTTCTTTAGCCTTCTCTTCCATAATGATGATGCACCACCCAGTTCCCTTCATTCTATGAAACTTGCTGGCCAAATGACTGTCCTCATTTCCTGTACTTTGGCTTTTGTTCGGCAATCAGGCCACCCATGCACATTGGCCTTCAAGTTGCTCCAGCTGTGCTAATGACTTTATTCTGCAAAGAGTCCATTTACCAGGGACTAATCCTGTAACATCTGCAGGCAGCTGAGCCTTCTAGAGACATTGCGGAGGAATAACTATGTTAGATTCCCACTAAGAGTTACATGTCAAGCTGCCCAAAGTCTAAGCTGAGAAGAAAAGGCAATGTTTAAAATCATGATCAGTTACATATGGTATGTGACATGAAATACTACTTGTATTATGATATCTTTAGAGATGGGATAGGAATTTCTGTAGCCCTTCTAGACCCTACCAAAAACTAAATGGTAGCTAAATGGTGACCCCCATGTATCTATAGCTTTGAGCCTTAACATTTATAGTGGTGTCCAACTGCATTAATTCTACAATCTAGATGAACCTTTTACCTTCAGATTATCTCTGACATATGACAACCCTATTACAGTTTTTTATTGCAAAATGCGTATGGAGTTGTCTTTGCCTTCCTCTGAGGCTGAGAGAGTATGCATTGCCCAATGGGTTTCTATAGAAAAGTGGGGATTTGAATCCTGGTGTCCAGAGTTATAATCCAATCCTGAAACTGCTAAACCAGCTGGTGCCATATAATGCCTCCAAAGGCTTCTCAAGAAAGCTGTTTGCTATTTAAATCTTAGAGAAGTTTTATTTTCACGGGTGGGAGATTATTTATAGAATCTACTTGTAGGTTGTTGGCAAAGTTGGATCACTTTCCTTTACTCCAACCTCAATGAAGCATGTGATGTACCCATTCCCACAACCAGGCCCTGGGTCATTACTTACTATTGGTGGAACCAGTAAAAGGAACAGCTGGATTTTCCATAGCAATTGTCACTAAAAAACCAAGTAGGAGACAAACCCACTGAATCAAAGGGATAAGGGGGAGGGCAGAGACAGAGATCAGCTTCAGCATCTCACTTTTGTGCCCAGTGTGACCCCTTGTTCACAGATGTTAAGTTAGTAGGTAACTCTTCCATTCCTTGGCCTTACTCCAAAACTAATAGTCGCTGGGGGAACAGACATGCTGGTTCCTGCACACACTTCTGTTTTTCTTTAACACCCACCACTCTCCCCTCATCCCTGTTGTAAAAACATCCCTGATTTCTTTTGACAGTATTCTAAACAACCCGACTGAAAAGCCCAAGGGATCTGTAATCGGATACAGGGCCTTTCACTGCTAGGTAGTGAACAAACATGATTACCATATGATCCATATGCAGCGGCCGAGGACACAAAGGCATGTAGGTGGTCTGAATCTCCCATTGGGTCTCCAGACCAAGAAACAATGGGAACCAGAGATTATGTTCCTCTACCCATGTTGCAAGTCAGTGGCAGAGCCATAACTCAGTGGTACAACACACATGTTTTGTATGTAGAAGGTTCCAGGTAGAACTGGGAAGAACTAGAGACCTGCTAAGCCATGCCAGTCAGTGCTGACTTATCAGGCTAGATCAGTGGTTCTCAACCTGGGTCCCCAGATGTTTTGGCCTTCAACTCCCAGAAATCCTAATAGCTGGTAAACTGGCTGGGATTTCTGGGAGTTGTAGGCCAAAAACATATTGGGACCCCGGGTTGAGAACCACTGGGCTAGATGGACCAATGGTCTAATGGAGTACAAGGCAGCTTCCTGTGTTCCTAAATGTGAAATCTGCAGCATGTAAGAATGTAATAGGTGACTGGCCATATCCATAGATCACAAGGACAATCAAGTCCAACTCCCTGCTACAAAGGAATACACATACACAATCCAAGCACTTGCTATGGATCCGCATCCAGCCTCTGTTTAAAAACTTCCAGTGAAAGAGACTCCATCATATTCTGAGGCAGCATATTCCACTTTGGACATATCTTGAGGAGATACGACTAACTAAAAATGCAATAATGTTTGGTAATGTAGAAGGCAATAGGAAAAGAGGAAGTCCACATTCTAGATCAGTGGTTCCCAACCTTTTTTGACCAGGGACCACTTTGACCAGAGACCACTAGCCAACAGTAGTACCAAAAGGGTTATAAATCAGTTTTTGATCAACTTTAGATTTGGTTTGATTATATGGGGTGCTGATTCAGAACATTGCATTGGATAGACCACATCAGCGCTGGTTTCTGATACAGAACATATGCCATCCAGTAGTGGCCATCTGCTTGGCCACAGAAAATCATATTTAATAATCTAGAGTTGATGTGGTCTATCCAATGAAGTTTTCTAAATCAGCACCCCAAATAACCCCAGGGTTTTGCAATGGTGTAGTAACGGTGAGGATGAGGGCCATATTTTAGTTCTTGCAGACCACTTACCAGTGGACCACAGGTTGGGAACCACTGTCCTAGGTAGATAGGCTCAGTCATAGCCCTGAATCTGCTAGGTGTAAGCAAAGCTATTGGTGATAGGGTGACTTGGAAGTCTCTCATTCATGGGGTCATCATAGGTCAAAGTTGAATTGATGGCAGTCAACCACACTGATATCCACAATATATTAAGTATGCAATTCTGCTTGTAACGAACATTCAGCCTTAGTGTTTACTCCTCTTCCAGACGGTAAATATCACAACTCCACATAGCCAATGAGGAACCCATTCCTTGAACCCACCCTCCTCTCCTTCCGGAAGAATTTGAAAACCTGGCTTTTCCGGAAAGCCTTTGATGAGTGACTTTTGTCGGTTTAAGATGCCTGCCTATGTAATAATAGACCCACTGATCTGCCCTTTTATTGTCACTGTTGTCATTTATAGTACTTCATTGACTATGTCAATTGTGTAACTATCTCCTTCCGATTTGACACATTCACCTTTCGGCCCAGACTTGTGTTTGATATACCTGTTTTAACATTTTATCTTGTAAGATTGTCCTTTTCGATTGTTTTACCGATATTGTTGATTTATTGTTGTAAATTTGTGTTTTTGTTTTGATTTTATATTGTGATGTTGGGCAAGGCCCCATGTGAGCCGCCCCGAGTCCCTTCGGGGCGATGGGGTGGGGTACAAGAATAAATTATTATTGTTATTATTATTATTATTATTATTATTATTATTATTATTATTATTATTATTATTATTATTATTGAATGTATACAGGTTGATTAATAACATCTAGAAACAGTAAGTTTGACTTTTATCCTAAAAGGCACATGCACACACATTATTGCAGTGGTTTCCATTTGAAATAAATAACCATAAAACTGCTCTATAAATTTTCCCAAAGGATGTCCCCGGGTACATATTTTGGATAAGTGCATTTTGTTTTTCTTTAAAAAACTTATTTAGTGTATAATATTTCCTTTTCTTTAGTGTTGGCCATGATTTACTTCATATGTGTAAAACAGCAAACAGAATCCAGGAGGATCCTTCAAGCTGAACATAATTAATTGATCCTCTAATAAGTAATATCATCAAGAAAACAGCTACCAAAACTGACATATGAGCTACCTTATGCTATAAATTATATGTGGTGAGGGGTCATCTCAGGTACTTCGTGTTTTATACAGCCACAAATGTATGCATTGATAAACACAGGGACCATGCTATTTTATATAATCTGGATCTAGAAATCTTAATGAATTAGGCATATTTATTTCAGTCAGTTAATTAATGAAATGTGCATAGATTTGCAAAGGACCCACAATAAAAAGAATTATGATAAAGCATTGTTTCAGTACTTGGAAACATAACTGTTTGGAATAAACGCTCCCTGAATCCTCAGCCACCTGACGTATTCTAGGAAAATAACTTTTCCAAATTCTCTGTCATTTCAGGATATTTTGGGCTGCAAGGAGCTAGAAGTAGCATACAGTAGTCTTTCTCTCTCCAAATTTCAAAACTTGAGCCCCTATCACAAAAAAAAAATGAAATGAAGAGAGGCCATTTCTCTTCTCTTCACAAAACCATCATACAACATATTTCAGGCTAAACTGTCATATATCTCAAATTGCACTCCAATTATATTTAGATCCACCAGTTTAAATGCAACTCACTGCCTTGCAATGCCATACCTCAATAAGCATCTGATAAAACTGTTCAGATTCGTTCTGCCAATCCAGAACGAAACCAAACAAGGTTTGTTCTCATCCAGTAGGCAGATCACAATAAATGGTCAGTGGGTGGCATTCAGCTTGGTGACAGGTCACGTGTTTTGGAGGTTTACCATAAACCACAAAGGGGTTTCTAGATGAGAAAATAATATCAGATTTTTAAAATCTGCCCCTGAGAACCATTTGCTGCTTCACATAATCATACCTTTCACCCTTTTTATTTCTTTCTGAAGTTGTTTCACCTTTAATTATTTTCCTTTAATCAAACTGTGGCTAGATAGGGGCTGATAAGGCATCCTTTTCCGGCTCATTGTTTGAACCTTGGTCCCTGGAGCTCTCCAAGAGGAAGCTTGAAAAGTTACTAAAGTTTAGACTGTACCTAATTAGAGAAGCAGAGGAATATTCGGTTCAGTGAAGAGGTTAACGAATAGGAAAACTTCAAACCTGAACTCTATAGGAGCTTCAGATTTGAATTAAGGCTATAGTGAGCTTAGACATCAGAAATTCAAGGGCTTTTTCTGCTCACTTTGAAAAGCTCAAAAGAGCACAGCTAGCAACCCTTTCATCTTGCCATGAAAGACAAATACAAGGGGAGTTGCCAAATTGTATATATTTGTGTTTGGATATCAAGGCATTTCAGTCAAGATGGAGGAGGGAGAGTTGGCACTAACTTATGGGAGAAAGGGAGATGAGAACTTCTCTGAAGAGTGAGAAAGAGATAAGAACTAAAATGAAAGATAAACTTTAAAAAGAGGCAAGGAAAGATAACGTATTACTATTTTGACCCTTTTATTGTAATTCAGATTTTTTAAAGAGCAAATATGGAAATGGCCTCTCCGTTTTCTAGCACGCCATTTAAAAAAAACCTTCATTTCAATAAAAGAAGACCTAATTACACCCAATTAAAGATTTGCTTGAAATGTGTTCTGATCCAGCCAAACAGTCAGGGCAGCAAGTTTTAATTGGTTTCATCAAGAGCTTAATTGGGGTTACTCTTTCAGATTTCAGTACAGCTAAAGGGGCCAAAAAGAAGTCAGATCCATAACAAAGTTTCAAAAGACATATTATTGGTACTTCTCAAATGAAAATACAAGAAATGAGGGGAAAGCAACATATTTAAATAGGCACTTTATACCTTGCCAACATTTTTTAAAGGAAATTCATCAGAAAGTGGGCATAAAAAGACACATATTTGTATTAATATGTGTGTACTGATTTTATAGTCAGCTCTCCATATCCATGGATTCTGTGTGCATAGATGCAGCTACCCATGGCTTGATAATATTCAAAACAAATTCCAAAACACAAACCATGTTTTTAATATAGTTTATTAATATACTTTATTTATATTCCACCCTATCTCCCCAAGGGGACTCAGTGTGGATTACAGAATACATGTACAGCAAACATTCAATGCCGTTACTCAATTAACAACAAAGACAGACAGCACATAGACAGAGGCAAGGCTTCTTCTCTCTTTTTTCATCTTCAGTATCTGAAGGCTATGCTTGACTTGGCCATGGGGAGGTACTGTTGTTTCATTTTTCCACGCTAAGGAGCCTGTTGTCCATGAACGCCTTCCTTGATAAAATTGCCAGCATGTCTTCAGGGTGTCTTTTACCTCCCCGCCAAAGAGGTACCTATTTATCTACTCCAGTGGTTCTCAACCTGTGGTTCCCCAGATGTTTTGGGCTTCAACTCTCAGAAATCCTAATATCTGGTAAACTGGCTGGGATTTCTGGGAGTTGTAGGCCAAAACACCTGGGGACCCACAGGATGAAAACCACTGATCTACTTACATTGCTGTTTTCAAACGGCAAGGTAAGCAGAAGCTGAGGTTGATAGCGGGAGCTTACCCTAACCTGCGGCTTGAACTGTTGACCTTCCGGTTGGCAAGATTTTCTGTAGCTGGTGGTTTAACCCACTGTGCTAGCCATGGCCATTTTTATATAAAGGACACCATTTCCCTAAGTCATTGTATATAATGGGGCATGATCATACATATATTTTGGTATTCATGAGGCATCTTAAAACCAAACCCCAGTGGATAGGATACTAAGGACCCACTGCATTATATTTGCCAGTAGGTAATCAAATTTCTCAAAATCTGACAGAAACTGTTGGCCTTTCATGAAACAAAAAGGAGAGACAAAATGAGCTCACTCTGAGATGGAATGTTGCAGCATATCATGAGGAATTTGATAATATTCTCAGATAAACCAAAAGGAGACTTAAAAGCACTATTTTCTGTTATCATAAATTAATACTGGTTAATACTGTATAAACCAAAAGTACAGTAGAGTCTCACTTATCCAAGCTTCACTTATCCAATGTTCTGTATCATCCAACGCAGTCTGCCTTTTAGTAGTCAATGTTTTTGTAGTAAATGTTGCGATGTTTTGGTGCTAAATTCGTAAATACAGTAATTACTACATAACATTACTGTGCATTGAACTGCTTTTTCTGTTGTAAAACATGATGTTTTGGTGCTTAATTTGTAAAACCATAATGTAATTTTATGTTTAATAGGCTTTTTTCTTAATCCCTCCTTATTATTCAACATTTTCGCTTATCCAATGTTCTGCCGGCCCGTTTATGTTGGATAAGTGAGACTCTACTGTAGTTGCATTAAGTGTTGTAATATTGGCTGAGAGTAACACTTGTGCAAGTTTATTGTTTCATTAAGATGCCAGCCAAATCTGTTCTGCATTCATAGTTATACTGGATAATGGCAAAGTACCATGCAATGTCAGTATCAGAAACTAGACTAAAAACATTTTTGAAGAGCGAGGTTGCATGTGTTTCTTTCTAGAGACAGGATTTCTCATGCAAATGGCTGGGGACATCACATGAAATATCTGGACAAATGAGGGGGGAATATTTTGATGATGGGAAAATACTTTGCTTGAATAAAGTCACAATACATTTCTCCAGCTTCCAAAGAATGAGTGACATTTAAAACTGAAACTTGGGCTTGCCTTGGCTAAAGAATACTTGTAAAGTACAGTTGGCTGTCAATAAAATAAAGGCCAGTTCTTTCTTAGAAGAGGCTGTAACGTACTGGAAATAACATAATGCCTCACAAGGGAATTTCCATGTCTTTAAGATATAATACTTGGTGTGTAGAGATGATTTACTGTATTTGATTTATCTTCCTCCACAGAAGAATGGAAACATTGCAGACATCATGCGGATATGGCCCAAGATCCTACATCGTTGTAGCAAAGCATAAATATCTGCTGGCGGCATTACATTACTCAGTTCCTGAACTAAATATAAATGTAGTGCAATATATGTGGATCAAAGATCAGTGCATATGGTAGACAATTGCAATCTTCAAGAGGCAAACTATATCCAAACACTACCCTGAGTACTTTAATGTGTAATTGCATGCACAACACCCCTGAATGCACAACTATTTCACATTGTCCCCTCCCCATCACCATGTGTTAGCCCCCCTGGTGACACAATGACTTAAACACTTGTTTTGGCAGGACTGCTGACTGACAGGTCAATGGTTCAAATCTGGGGAGAGCAGATGAGCTCCCTCTGTCAGCTCCAGCTCCCCATGCAGGGACATGAGAGAAGCTTCTCACAAGGATGGTAAAACATCAAATATCTGGGCGTCCCCTGGGAAATGTTTTTGCAGACGGCCAATTATCTCACACCAGAAGTGATTTGCAGTTTCTCAAGTCACTCCTGACACACAAAAAATGTGTTAGTACCCACATAATGTTATTATCTGCCCCCCCACACACACACCATATTCCTCAGAAGACAAAGAAAACTTATGGTTGATGGTTTCTCCTTCAACAGTTTAGTGTTTTGAACAGCTGAGTCTTCCTGCAGTTCAGCAATAGGGGAAGCTGAAGAAGTGACCATCAAACCTTCATGGGAGCAAAAGGTTTGAGAGTTTGATGCAGTTCTGATTTATGGCTTCTTGACCTTAGACAGTTTATTACACCAGCCAACACACATTTTGGTATCTCAAATATTAGCCCTGTTTCTAGGTATAGTTGTCCTGCTGACTCTAAAAAATGGCACCATTTCCTCCAGCCGCTCTAGTTTTTTGAGATACAAAACATATACCATCTGCTTGCCCATAGAAAACCATGATAACTATATCTAAGAAAATACTTAGAAGCAACTTTTTTCAATCACCATATAATTCAGAATGAAAAATAACCTGAACTGTAGAAAAACACTGCAATTATTCAAGTGGCTTAAATGACCAGGTTGAAAAAAGTGGCTTCGCATTCTTCCTAAAAGAGGAAGTCTGTGACCTGAGTCAAAAGAGGAAGAGTGTGAAGATGGTTTTCAGGGGAGCATATTCCATAGACAGAGAATAAACATAGGCCCATCAAGGAGTCCTTTACAGGGGAAGGTGGGCTGTTCTTAAAGATCTTAAAATCTAAGAGAAGTTTAGAATGAGCACATCTTCTAGCTGTCCTGTTTTGGCAGAGAAACAGTCCCAGTTAATACTCTGTCATCACATGTTTTCAGCTGCTTTTAAAATGTCCCAGTGTCTCTCTTCTCCTCCCACCTTCTCCTTTCTTGCTGGCATACTCCAATAGCTGCAAACTGGGTTCAAAGTGAACTAATTCCTATTGAAATACTAGTTAGTTTATGTTGGCTAAATGTGTTGTTCATTTTAAATATTGCATTGTTCTTTTGGGGATTTTTTTTTTGCACTATAAATAAGATATGCGTAGTGTGCATAGGAATTTGTTAATTCTTTTTTAAGCTATAGTCCACCCCCCACAATAGTCTGATTGTGAACTGGCCCTGTGATAAAAGGTTTGAGGACCCTTGTTATAAACCCCTTTATCTGTATTAGTTCCAATTTTTGGAAGACATCTTTTCCCAGTATTTTTGAGGAAAGGCAGAATATAAATTAATAAAGAAAGGTAACAATAGTAACACATGTTCCTCACTATTGCTTTTACTCTTTGTCTGCAAAGAGCTCCAAATGTGCACCCAGAGCATGCAGTGCCATAACAATGCGTATACAGCTGTTCATGAACACAGCATAAACATATGTGGATACTAATTAACTGGATTATGTGATAGGTTCATTCACATTCATAAATTACATAGGACTGACCGGGATGATTTTCATTTTTCTTCTAGTTGTCAAAAAATCAGAATATGGAGTTGAATTGAGGTAGTGCGAAGAGAGAACTTTCTCTCTCAAGTAAAAACTTTAATATCTGAGATTTCAGACAGTATTGGAGAAGAATTAAAAATACCCTGACCTCCTTCCAGCTCACACACCCAAAAGAAGGGGGTAGTCTCTGTCTTTTTAGAAATATTCATCCAATTGTGCAGTGACTCACAAGCTGACTCAAGTAAATCCTCAAGGAGAGTCTTAGGAAATGTCACATTTTGCTTCCAGATGGAAGAGAAACTCAACTGTGAATATCCCCTTATGCTTTTGAAAAGACCAGTCCTTTGAAATTCAAAATATATGTATCACAAATCCTTTTGCATTTGTGTCCAGAAAAACTACCAGTATCTTCAGACAGTAGTTCATTTCCAACTGATTTCCCAAGTTTCACTGCAGGAGCTTTGCAGACCTTCTAACATCTTGCAATAGCTTGGAAATAATAAATTAGAGGTTATTGTGTGTCTTCACATTTTTTTCTGATTTATGGTGACACTGAAGGTTCTTGGCAAGATTTGCTGAGAAAGGATTCAAACTCTGGTCTCTAGAGTCAAACCCCAATACTCAAACTATAACACTATAACTATAACACTTGTATCTATAACATGTTGCTGTGGAATCTTGCATAATGAGAGATACATGTATTATGTAGTATGTCTATTTTATGTTGTCAGAGAAATTGGTGGGGATGCATCCACCTATTATCCTGCAGCTGGGACATACTGCAACAGGCATCCATATGGACATCTGGAGGACTTTAAAAGGTCTTTGCAGATCATAGAGTTGGAAGAGGCCATAAGGGTCATTCAACTCCATGGCATGCAGGAATGCACAATCAAAGTACTGTGGCAGATGGCTAGCCAGTCTCTGTTTAAAAACCTCCAGAGAAGGAGGCCACACCACACTGTGATGAAGCATATTCTACTGTCAAACAGCTGTCATCTTCAGAAAGATCTTCCTAATGTTTGGGTAGAATCTCTTCTCATGTCATAGTTTCTGGAACAACAGAAAACAAGCTGGCTCTGCCTTTAATTTGCCATCCTTTCAAATGTTTAAACATGGTTTATCATGTCCTCTCTTCTCCTTTTCTCCTACAGGCTAACAATACTGAGCTTCCTAAGATGCTCCTTATAGGGCTTGTACTCCAGGCCTTTTACCATTTTGGTCACCTTTCTCTGGACACGTTTCAGCTTGATAATATCCTTCTTGAATTGGCGGGGAAAAGTGATGGCTGAGTATTGTTCAGATGAGGGACCAATCAGCTAGTGCAACACTCTACTAGGAGGAGGCGTAATCCGGAAAGACAATGTCAAAGAAATGTTAATGAGCTTTTGATTAGCTCAATGTCCAGTTCCATGTTGAACAATGATAGGAGCTTCAGGAACAAAGATGCAAGACTCCTGAAACAAAGATGACAATCCTGGGCCATTGGAGGCTCGGTTGTTGAATAAAGAAGTTAACAAATGCACATGCTTAAGTCTCTGTTTCCACGGGCACCAATCTCTCAGTCTTGGGTAAACTATATAGTTATACAAACAGTCTTGGGCTAATCTGGGCTGGCACGGGAAGTCACCTATCTTTGCATACACACAAACAAAGGACCCAGTGATTACCTGGCTTGGGAAATGGCCAGAGGGGCTTGCCCAGCCTTCTTGTTCCCAGGAGATTATCTCTGTGGGGTTACAGAGGGTTAACTGTCTCTGGGCTACATCTTTGATACATTTTATAAAGCAGCTTATATACATTATATACAAGAGATAGATACAGTCTATGGATAAACAATACAAGTTATACAGAAAATCATGAAAATAGATACAATTTTTTGAAGGGTTAGATGTAATAGAGTCTTTTTTTGAGGAGGGGAGGGTGAAGCTACTGCTGGTTTGCTATTGGACTCCCGGTGCCTCAAACTTGTGAAAGTCCAGAAAAGGATTTTAAAAAGAGAAATCATATGTTTATTCTGGAGCCCTTGGTGAACTATAAATCTTCAGAAGGGGGGTTGCTACCAAGGCTCAAACACAGGAAGATGACTGACTTATCCCCCCCTTTCTCTCTCTCTCTCTCTCTCTCTCTCTCTCTATTTATATAGTTTTAAACTTTTAAAATCTCAAATTCTTTAACATGCTTTTAGTCTATTTAAGATATTATTGTAGTTTTAAATCTTAAGCTGTTTTAAACTGTTTAACAGATTTCATTTCTATACTGTCCTGAGATCCTAAAATATTGGATGAGATATAGATATATCAATATTAATACATAAATAAAGAGAAAGTGCTGCAAAGCATTTCCTTCATCTCTCGAGCAGGCATTCAGAGAATCCCGCAGGCTCAGTGCTCACCTATTAATGTGTCCCATCTGAGAATCCAAACAGGATCTAATTTATTTATATCATCAGGCTGATGTTTTGACCTTGCTTTACAACAGGTATAATTGGCCTGTTCTTCAGCTAAGAAGTGAAGCAACCATGCAGTCAAAGGCTGACCTTGTTCTTCTGTGTCACAGCTTTGCTTTCATTTCCAAGATGCATTGAGAGGATAATTATGGACTAATTAGTTGGCTAAAATACAGAACCATTTTTAGGTGTGTTTATACTGTAAAATGTTCCTGGAGCTACCAAAAAGGCTGCTCGCAGATCTCTCAACACCTTAAAGCAAGGAATTTCTTCGAAAACCTGATTGTTATGTTTGTTCGCAGCATCAGAGATGTAATCAAGGGCTTTTCAAAGCAAGCAAAGGACCTCAGGGCTCATCCCCCTTCTCCCTCTTGGTAATTGCCTTTCATTTTCCTTAGGACTGAAATCATAATATCTGGCTGTTGGGGAAGGAAGGATCATTTTCTATTCAAGTGCCTCCCTTGCTATGTGAAATATGGTTGTGCAAATTTTACATCCTATTGCACAGTTGAGCAAAATGTGACTCAATAGCTTCACATTTTACTCAGCCATGCACACATACACACATTACTTTTACTCTGTTTTTTAAAAACCTGGATTGCCCCTCTTGGCCTCCAGAAGCTGCAAATTGAATAAATTGCAGGTGGGGTTGACAGGTCAGGATTATCCCAGGCCCTGAGATTTCCAGGTTAAAACCAGAGAGGTGGGAATGCCAGGAGGCCAGGCCCCAGCGATGCCAGTGAGCATTATACATAAAGCAGCAACCATAGTTGCTGATAGCTTGTCATTCAAACACACACATACAGAGAATATATGTTCCTGTTTGGTAATTAAGATAGAAATCTAAAGAGATTCTTCTCAAATCAAGGTGAAGTCAGGAGATTATTCCTTCTCACCTACAAAAGGGAAGTTGGCTAAGAAATATTTATTTTAATAATAAAAGAGGAATAGTCTACAAATTGCACCAAATCAAGACTTACATTTGGAAGCTGAAAACAACTACATTGTACAAGCTATAGCAAGCTGCAGGGCCAACTGAAAGAGTACAGATAATTTCTTTTTCAGAATAAAGAAAGACTGAGAAATCAAAACATATTCATGACAATCAGAAAGCTCTTCTGACTTTATATTTTCACACAACCCTTGTTGCAGCCCATGAAAATTGGAGAATTTGAACTATTGCTGAAAGCTGCTTTGTCCTCCACCAAAAGGAGGAAAGTGTTGTTTGGGTAGATCCGTTGGAGCTACTTGCATTTCCTCCCCAAATCCCCATGTGATGGCAGAAAGGGTGGCAGGGCAACATGAACGTTGTGCCCATTTTGCCATTTGATGAGGGGAGGGAAAGGGTGCCAAAGGGCAAGAGGGATGGCATGCAGAGCTCCACGAGCCACCCCACCCGCCTTGCTTTTTACCATGTGAAAAGCTCCCTAGAGGAAATCCACGCCATGCCGAGACTCAGGATGGGCCCTGCAATCTGGCAACCCATCCAGTTTAACAGGATAACTAGAAATGGACTTCCAGCCACTTCTAATTTCATTTGCCCATGCCCTATTTTGGAGAATGTTTGACAGTCTATGTAGTCTCCAGAAGGTTTCATGAGGCAGAAACTGAACTATCTAAGTCATCCAGTCTTTCTCCTTTGGAAAGTATTTTTGGCTTCATTAAGAAGCCCCTATGCTCAATGCCATTCTTACATTTTTATTTACTTTTTTTAAGGATCTAAATTGACTATTTTCATGCTAGAGCCTTGTTTACATGAACCGCCACATGCATAAAATTCATTACAATCTTGCTTGAAAATTAGCAGCAGAAACTGGCAGGTCTCATCCAGATTCACCAACCAACCAACAGGTGCATACCCTGATTAACTTCAAAATTGCTAGCTGCATACATCAAATTGTTTTTTTCTAGGCAAGATTAGCTGGCATCTTGTTAGTGATGTATGTACAGATCATTCCACCCTATGTGCATGTATCTGCCACTGTTGTTGTTGTTGTTGTTGTTGTTGTTGTTAAGCCTGGCAATCCCTTCTTCCTTCCAACTCTCCCCTTCTCCAGGACTCACCATGTCACTTTGAAAACCACCTGAACTGTGCTGGTGGAGAAGAGAGAAGATATCTACCGAGACATTTGGAGGACCTCAACAAATCTTGGCAATTCTTATAATTAAAAATGGGGTGGGTGGTGGGAAACAATAATATGCAATACTTTTAGCTCTAGGGGAGCTAAAATTACAGGATATAATTAGGTAAGAAACAAACAGTTGGGAAAAAAAAACATTATTGTCATAAAGACATGCATTCCAGTACACTACTAACATAGGCAACAATTCTGCATGCTTATACCTAGAAGGAAGGCCCAAGGACTTGCCTGTATTTAATTGCATTGTTGATGTAAGTGGAGCATTGCTCTGTTCCAAAGTAAATAGTAAAATCTTCGTCACTTATCCTATAAAAGGTACAATTTATTTCCCATGGAACTATGCAACCACATCTCATACAGATCATTAACAAATGAAATGGAAGAGAATGGAGAGAAGAAAACTTGCAAAACTAATGAATCTGGAATAATATTGATCCTATTTTAGGGAAATTGGAGATGTTTCTGTGATAAAGAGGGATTGAAGGCTAATCTATATCTACCAAATATTCCAGGGCCAGTCCAGAGCAGAAACGCTCCAGATTGGCTTTAGAAGTGATCAGACACTGTCCTCAACTCCTAACAATGGCAGCCTGAAGTCTACATGGGCCAGTTGGACCAAAATAGATTTGGCTCAGCTTGACTGCCAACCTTTGTTTTCCTAACACTGTGGCACATGGCTGTAGAGCTCCAAGAGAGACCCAGGCCATCACTGGGCATCTTTGCCGACACCTTCCAGAGCTTTGTATACCTCTGATGCAATGAGGAGGATGACATGACCCCAATCCATCTCCTTCTCCATGCTTAGGACCCATGTGGACAGCAAAGCAGTTTGCATTGAAGCTGATTTGCTGTCCACTTTTCTGTCCACAAACTGCAGGGATGCTCAGGAGTTTACACAAAACTCTGGAGCATTTCCAACTTTCCTTAATGTGGGGCTAAACCGATTCAGCCTGGGTTGCCCTGTATAAAAGACTGGAAGTCTCTTGGGGTTATGTGGACTGCCAGGAGCAACTTCTGGTCCACCTGAGATGTTAGGGCTAATGTAGACAAACCCTGAGAAAGCACCTGAAGCTTCATTGCAAGGATGCTGCAATTGAAAAGTTACTCTTAATTGCAAGGCCTTCAACTTCTCCTGTTTTTTAAGAAAGTGTGCTCATTCTTTCTGCTTACATCAAGAAGCAATTTGGAGTCACACATCAAAGAATGCTCTATTCCAAAGCTAGGAGATGTTCCTTTAGTTTGCTTTTCCCTGGACCTAATGAAAGTCAGTTTGCTGTACCTGAAGCAAGCCAATGGCAAAGGGAAGGAGGGGAGAAACCGGGGCAGTTCAAAGGGAACTGAAAAAGTGGGACAGTGGAGAATAATCATAGAATCATTGAGTTGGAAGAGCCCACAAGGGCCATCTAGTCGAACCCCCTGCCATGGACAATCCCTGAGAAACTGAGACAGTAAGTGGTTATGGAATCCAAGCAATGACAAGTTCACACATTTCTGCTGTTGGCTTGAAATCTCATTTATATAGGAAAGGAATAAGGGACCAAAATCCAAACCCCAACCAAACTTGAAATAGCTAAACAAATGGTGTTTCTTATTAACTTGAAATCGGCAATGCTTTTTTAAGTCTCTAAATTTCAGTAGTTGTCAGTGAATATATTTTGCTCACATATATATGTTTTTTGGGGCAAAGATTAGCAATCCTAAAAGTTGCCCACATTTGAATAATACAACTTTTTAAAACTGGAGTGAAGCATTAAGGAGGGAAATGAGGCTTTATGAGCATCCCCACATTGAGGCCTTTTATGATTTATCACTCAAAATGTCTAATAAACAGACCTATGGGCCATGCATTTATTTGCCAATAAATGAGGGTCTTGTGCTTCCTAGATTTCTATATAATAACTCTTTGCTTAAGCAACAAATGAAGGATCCCGTTACAGCCAGACAAAGAACGCAGATATTACAATGTTTTTTTTTAAAGTATTAAAAAGTCTATCTACACCCTGAAAAACTGGGAAGAAAATTAAAATTGTCTCTTGTTATTGTCAAATTATTTACCCTCTGCTTTGGTTGGTTTCCATGACAACAAAAGAAAGTCACACGTGTTCACAGATTGAAAAATTCAGATTTTGGAAGCCACAGCTTTGATTCCATCAAACCAAAATGAATTTGGAACACAATTCCACCCCCTGGCGGAAATCCTTTGAATATCACACATAAATCTTGTGTTACCATGATTAATTTGCGAGTTTACATACACTAAAAGGTGCCTTTTGCTGCTTTTCTGAAGTTTGCAAGTACATTTCTTTAAAGCAGTAGTAGATACTTCGTAACCCTTGGCTTGATGCCACACACACAGCACTCAGACTGATTTCGACAGCTATGTGTAAGGGATCAATTCAGGTCTCTGGAAGAACACTCTGTCTCATCACTAGTAAGTGACAAAGTGGGAAGCAAGAAGGAGACTGGAAGGGGGGAGAAAAGAAGTGGCAGAAAGAGTTGTAACTAATTTGTCTTTGGAGTGGCACACCAGCTGTCAAACTCCCAAGTGAAATCATGCAAACTCCATCATTCGTGAACTTCCAGTAGGGAGCCATTTAAGGGTATTATGCTTTCTCATCTCTTCATATGGTATCTAAGGTTTACTATATACTATACACTTAGGGCATATCTACACTGACCACTTAATCCAGGATGAAACCAGCATAGAAGGAAGGCAATTCACAGTGCAGGCTATTACATTGCAAGCCCTGGAACTGTTTCGAGGGCAGGATGGTGCTTACATACACACAGCCAAAGCCGACCTCCAACCAGTACCAGGAGCTACAGTATCCACAGCTTGATAACTGCAGAAAGCTGTAAATGTTGCTTTCACCAAGCAATGTAGTTTACATTCGAGCATTAAGAGCTCTCTTTCAGGCTATTCCCCAACTTTGTTTATGTCGAATTAAAGCCCTTAGAATGTGCTGCAGTGTGTTTTTGTGGCATGCATTATGTTGGGTGTCATCCTGGACTCCACAAGTGTCCAGTCCTCAATGAGTAGCTAGAGTAGAAAACAGGCTTAGAATGAGGGAACCCTTTCTCTATTCCCATGTATGCCTTCCTAGAAGAGGCCTTTCCTGTCTCTACTCTTCCTGCTTGACCACTATCACCTCCCCTATTTGAAGATGTAGCAATGTGGTCCCTTTGAGGTATGAGGTAACTTCCTGTTGCAACCCAAGGCTGCAGAGGCACCTCAAAACCACACTGGATCCCCAGTATATAAGCAAAGCAAGCTGTGTATTGAAGATTATATGCAAGCAATAGCAAATCAAAGTCAATGAATGTCCACAAGGAACAAAATACTTGAGAATCTTGAAGCAAGAGTCTATAAAAGTCCCACAGAAGATCATAGTCCAAACAGGATATCAAAATTAGTCCAAACAAGGTATCAAAATTATGTTGAAGTAGGAATGATTGTACATAGGTTTGTTTAAATGTAATTGAGTTATAGTGATGCAATGTGAGCTGGGGATTGCATCATGCACTGTCTGCTGTCCACTATGCAAGTGTGTAAAGAGTTAACTGAGTATTGCATCATACAGCAGAGGTGTTTATATATAGCCTTCTGCTTCCTGTATTCTCTCTCTGGTTATCTGCTCTCTGCACTCTGTCTGTATGTATATCGTCATGTGAGAGTTTTCTGTTCGTCAGTAAACCTTTTTATAGATAGTTGAAGTCTCCAGCCTCGTTACTGGTACCAGTGCTTCGACGTGGGTCTTCTGCTGCATGTGTGCTTATCCAAAACGTGCTCTGACAGTGGTTATGGGCCCAGGTTTGCCCAGAAGGACCAGGCAGAACCCAGAAGAACCCAGAAGGGCCAGTGACTGCAGCAGAACCAGCACCAGAGTCTACTCCAGAACCTGCGACTGTGCCAGATCCAGACCAGTTTCCAGTGTACCCAGTATACTGACCAGTCTGTGTGGAGCCAGAAGTCCGGGAGCTGAGTGGTGAGCTGAGCCGTGAGCTGTGTGAAGGAAGCCGTTCCGGTGAGCCGTGCTTAAGCTGCTTGAAGGGGAGAGTTTTGTCTTCGGAGGAAGCAAACTTTGTCCATAGCAGCAGAAAAACTGTGATTTGCAGCGGAGTGTGCTGAGCTTCAGGGAGATTTACGAGGCGAAGGTGCAAAAGAAAAGCCATAAAAAGCCATAAATTCCTGTGAAGGTGAGGACTGCCGGGCTGTGCTGAGCGTGTGTGTCGTCAGCTGCTAAAGGCTTTATCTCGGGGAATCGAGGGTCCTCCAGGAAAGGCAGAATGGCAAGTTCAAATCCTTTGACTGTGTTTGATAAGTTAAATGACGGAAATTATAAGGAGTGGTGTATTTATATGAACCATCTGTTAGTCAGAGAAGGGCTACAAAATACTATTTTAGGAACGGAACAAGACGCAGTTAAGAATGAGAGAGGACTGGCAACATTGGTTTTGAGTTTAATGCCAAGTCAGTTAGGTCATGTGCAGAATTTGCAAACTGCACAGGAGGTATTGAATGTGTTGAAGCAAGTGCTCTGACAAATTAGTCTAAGACACAGGATCCAACTGGAACACAGGAGACAAAGTTCCAAGATTAGTCCAAGGAACAGGGTCAATGCTGCAACTCATGGCAGGATCTTGACTGGAGCAGGAATCCAAACTGCAAACTGCTGGGACACTAACTGGATACTCAAAAATCCCCAAAAGCAAGAACAAGACTGGAACAAGACTCAAAGCACAAGGCTGCACAAATTGACATGGAAGTTCACAGGAACACGGAGCACGACGCAGGGATCTCCAACTTGATGAGCAAAGTTACCATCTCTAAATCTCTCAGAGAAAACAGTTCCTCTTAAGGGTAAACTTAAGGCCTCTTTCTGTGGGAACCCTCCATTTCTCTTCTCTGCTGATAAATCACCTTCTTTCTGTTAAGCCCATTAACCTTATCACAACTAGAATCCTCACTAGAATGCCCATCTGGCAAAGGAAAGCCCGACCTTTACTCCTTCAAGGAATGTGGTTCAAGCTGCCATCACAAAGTAAGGAGCAGGGACAATCACAGGCTGAATAGACCCAACCTCAGGCTCTCCTGACAGCTCAGGAGCAGGCTGGGCTACAATACTTCCTCTCTATTGGTATTTTGATTGCCCTTAGGTTTGCCCCATGGTCAGCCTCCATTTCCTCCTTCTTCTGCCTTTGTTCTCCTCCTCGGAGGATGCATTTTGCCATTCTCCAGTAAAATGTAGATACGTAGAATTTTTTTGATTTTTTAAAATCCTTTTACCTTCTTTAGAAGACAGTTTATAGTGCTAGTCAACGCCAATAACCTTTTCTATCTAGAATGGATTTCTTTTTACCACAATAAATATTTTGAACCTGTAATTGTGACTCTGCAATCCTTTGACATCCTAAAAACTTATCCCAGTTCTCCACACCTAAGTTTCTGCTGTTTGTGAAGTGTGCTCGTGGCGTTCTGCTGCATTTTATGTGGAATCACCCCAAGAGAGGGTTATTTTTGAATCTAACTGCTCAATAGATTCCCAGTACATTGTATAGTCACCATACTGTCAAGATTTCCAACTACATTAAATAGTCAGTATAGGTGTGCGCCAAATGACCATAATTCAATATTACATTATATTTTAGTTTCAAAGAAGCTAGAATCATGTTCCTCAGCTTTGGAGTTTGGAGTAGATTTCCTCTTCTCTTAAACCACAAATCAGTGAGGTTCCAGCTTTCTTGACACCCTTTGCCTTTTTTTTGCAAACTTGGTGATCGTTTTGCCTGGCCCTTAAAAATAACTAGGATCCCTGCCAGTCTTTCGCAGATGAAATCATAGAATCATAGAATTGGAAGAGACCACAAAGGCCAGCGAATCCAACTCCACATCATAAAGAAACACACAACCAAAGCACTCCCAACAAATGGCCATCTAGCCTTTACTTAAAAATCTCCAGAGAAGAAGACTGCACTATATTTCAAGGCAGCACATCCCACTGTCAAACAGCTTTTACTGTCAAGAAGCTATATCCACAGGATTCCCTTCGTCTGCTGAGTGTAAAAAACTGTATAAAAAAAACAAAACAAGATAAGGTTAGTTCAGGATACACGTATCCAAGTTACATCAAAATGCAGTCAAGATGGAAAAGTTTATTAATGTGGAAGGAAAGACAAACTGGGAACGGCTGCAGCCCCTTGGAGAGGGCATGATTGTCTCTGAGCCTCTTGGGAAGAGTAAGATTCTGTCTCTCCTCTCCGCTTTCTCCTGCTGAGTTAATTGAATGCAAACTACTTTTGCATGTTGAATTCAGTTTCCTGAAATACAAGAAAGTTGAGAACAAAATGGCAAAGTAGAGAAACTGTGACATTTTAAAAGCAGCTGAAAAAGTAGGCAATGGATTAACAGGAACTATCCTTGCCAGTCAGGATACTGTGAGGGTATGAAGTACGATCAAGACGACTATGTATGACTGTATTTCTTTGAACTGTGTATTTTTGGATTGGACTGTTGAATTATGTATACAAGCATAGCTTGACACTTCCAATTCCTCATCCAGCTAGGGACATGCATGATTAAATGTTCTTCTGCACATGCATGGCTCTTAGATGGATCAGGGTGAAAACATTTCTGACAGTTCCATATTGAATGGCATCTAACCACATTTATCATATGTGTAGTCTGTCTGGGGTTTTTGCAAATATACAATGCCCACCCTCGTGTGATTAATTTTGGAACTTTTTCATTCAACAAAGATGTTCAGCTCTCTTTCTACTAAGAGATTTTTGGCTTTTTGGAAAGAGTTTGTTTACCTTAGCAGTCCTGAGTCAAAGATTTCATTTTTCAACTGACATACTGGGTAACTTTCATCTTTGCATTATCTCTCCCCCTCGGTTTGCAGCCTGGGACTACAGCCAGTCAGTGCTTAAATGCATCAACTTCCTACTTCCCCCACAAAGTTCTTTCATTCATTGATTGATTACAAGCCTAGATATGATTACAAACCTAGATATGTGCTTAAAACAACAAATTATACCCTGCCTCAGAAAGCCTTTCTCCTCAAAATTGATTTTCCCTATATTAATCACACTTTAAAAAACCCTACATCTACTGTTCTCTTTCTCCCTTTATCTGCATTGTAAATTAATTTGTTTCTAGCTAGTAAGATACTGCATTTTTTCGTAAAACAAGATCATGTGATCAATTTTACAAAGGACAGTCAGTCCTCTGTTTGAAGATATACTCTTTTTAAAGATCTATAGGCCCTATCACACGATACTAATATAGCACGATTATTCAACTTTTACTGCCATAGCAACATTCTGTGAAATTCTGGCATTGCAAGTTTAAGGAGGCCCAAGAACTCTGTGCCTGAGAACTCTAAATGCCTGTCCCCAAAACTGGAAATCCCTGGATTCCATGGGGTGGTTAAAGTGGGCCGGTTTTAGCACAGCATGTTAAACCCCCAGCTTCAATAAATCTTGTCTCTCGAGAGGTTGACAGTCCGAAGCCTGGGTCAGGGTGAGCTCCTGACCTTTAGCCCAGTTTTTGCCTACCTAGCGATTTGAAAGCAAAACGTAAGTAGATAAATAGGGACCACTTAAAAGCGGGGAGGTATTTTAAAGGCACCTGGAAAAGTTTGATCAAAAAGGAGGAAGCTATGAACAAAGTTCTTCAGCAGGGAGATGGAGCAATAGCACCGTCTCATGGCTGGAACCAAGCACAAGCCTCCAAGAAGCTGAAAATCAGAAAACCCCATATACCTCTATCTATGTTCAAAATTGTCTGGCTTGTCTGTGTATAAACAGCATTGGATGTTTGCCACATACGTATATTCTGCAATCCACCCTGAGTCCCCTTCGGGGAGAGAAGGGCAAAATATAAATACAATAAATTAATTAATTAATAACACTATAATAGTGTAGTATGATATTGTCTTTGAATCCATCAACTATGGATTCAGGAATAATGGCCATGGACTACATTTGTCCACATGGGAAAAGTCCACAGCTTCATCAGTTACAATTGGAGAAAATTGACATCATTGTAGGAGTAGATTCAGTGATCACTTGACATGCCTGTCTATATGCCTCCTGATCTGGACATGAGCCTCACTTTCTACATCACAAAGGTTATCTGAGGGAGATCTCCAACTAGATATGAGCAGCATGGAGGTCCCATTTTCTCCTAATCGCAAAGTATATATGAGCTAAACTAGCCACATTTGGAATGAAAACATAATATCCAGATGTCCTGACAAAATAAGTATATGACAAAACAAAGTTGCCATGCTATAACCAGCTCCAAAACAAGAATGGAGGGAAGCTTGATAAGGAAGAAGTTCCCAAGCTGGCTGCCAATGGAATGCCATGAGACTGTCAGAGTGTGGATCAGAAGGAAGAGTCAGCCTGCCAGACATCTCTTTAGAATCCTCCCCAATAATGTTGTTTACTGTCACCAGAATCCTATATGACCTGATTCGATAGGTAGCTTTACCTAGTTATGAAGCAGAAGCACTAAAAATCAATTTTCTTGTTGCTAACTGCCATCAAGTTGACTTTGTTTTATAGCGATCCCATGAATGGGGGACCTGTCATCAACAGCATTACTCGGGTCCTGCAGATCCATCCAGAAAGCAGTCTTCCATTTTTGCTACTGCCTTCCACCTTACCAAACATTGTTTTCTTTTCTAGTGAGTCATCTCATAAAGATATGTAAGGTGATGCCAGCAAGAGTGCCCAATATGTATTGGTACTGGGACGGGAAACCAGAAAGAGTGCTTGATATATCATGGTGCCCAGGGCATATTAAGGCTGATACAATGTGTATCAGGACTAATACACAATACACAGCATCATGAATATGCATTGTACTTTGCTGGCTTTCCTACATAGTCAAGTAACAGAAGCCCTCTACTGGATATGGGCAAAAAGTAATTGCAAAATTCGAATTCCTTCGCATGCAGGTCTTCTTACAAAGATGGAAGTCCCCAAAAGAATTCCAGGCAGAATGTCTTTTTTTTTTTTCAAAATTCACAGATATATCTTGTTGCTGTTTTCATTTCAGTTTTCTTTATTTGAAATCAGTGGGATAGACATACATTGCGTAGAAGAACAAATTCTATTTTGGCACTCTTGAGTCTTCCTGTTGTCCCCACTAAGGAGTATGTCCTATGTTCAGAGATACAACAGTACATCATAGTAGTTCAAGGACACATTAGTTCAAGAACACATTAGTTCAAAGACACACTATTTTTCCCCAATCTTTCTTTTCCTAGTCATATCTTCTTTTTCAGAGCTCAAATTTATTTCTGGATAGATTTTAGAATGTATCAGGAAGAAAGGATGGAAAATTCCTTTCCTAGCTAACCTAGTTTTGACCAGAGTCAATCCACCCAAACCTATTGTTAACACTTTATAAAACAAACCCAAGTGACAAACGCAATCCTCATTCATTCCTGTTTGCCTTGGATGCAGGGTTTTCCATGTTGCAAAGAAAAGCCACGCTCATCAATAGGACTGCATCAAGAAGGGGAGAAAGAAACATGTCATATATTTTAGACAATGCTGTTTACTGTCAGCTTCTGTTGGTTCCAATCTGCAGCATGGCTAACGAGACAATTATGCATAGTGAGTTTTCTCTCTAAATCTAGGCACAGGAGAACTCAATTAACATCTCAAAAAAAGAGGTTTTTTGAGGTTGTTGTTTTTAAAAGAAAGCAAGGTTTAAATAAATGTCTAAACTTCCTCCAAAAATTCCAAAAACTCTAAAAATGTTTCCTCCTCAATCATTTTTGAGTATCACAGGAATACTATATATAATATTGTCAGCCCTCTATATCAATGGCTTCAATCCTTGATGGCTTTAAAAAAGAAAGCAGATTTTGAAGTAGGGGAACCCTTTAAAAATAATGTATTTGATCTGAAAGGAAGTCTTGCTATCATATCATTTGTGCTAAGACTAATGTATTTCTTTTAAACTATTACATCATTTGTTTAAAAGAAAAATAATTTTAGGATGACTAAAATCAGCCAATAAATCATTTAATTAGTGAAAATCATTAACAGTTTATTCAAAAGTACACTGTTAGCATTTAAGGGTTTTTTAAAAAACTGGTTTGAAAAACATTTATGAAACAAAATTATGGAGTACCAAAGTAAATTGTAATTATTCTTAAACTCTGGTAGAAAGATGGAACTTACAGATAAATTAGGGAAGGAAAAAAAAAAGATAGCTTGAGGTGAGAGTCTTGAGGCCATCTAGATATTGACCTCACAACCTCTGAGGAGGCCTGCCATAGATGTGGGCGAAACATCAGGAGAGAATACTTCTAGAACATGGCCATACAGCCCGGAAAACATACAACAACCCTATTGAGGTACTGTTTCATTATCCAGGCGGAGGCCACAAGAGGACACTAGAAAGAGAATAGTCCATTTTATGAGGGTGGAGGGTGGGTTGAAGGTGGAAAAAACATTTCCCTCTATTTTCCTGTTATTCCCCCACCCACATCACCATTGTGGAAACAACTCGCTGTGGGAATAACCAGCGAAAATGTGGGAAATGGTTTTCCTCCTTCAACTATCCTTCTAGTGTCCTCTTGTGGCCTCCACCCAGATAATGGAATACTACCAATATTGGATTGCATTTAACAGCATTTCTCACCATTCTGTTGAATGTTTAGGACTGCTGGGTGTCAAACAACAGCAAGCTATATAATCTAGAACAGCAATGGAGCAAACTGATCCTCTGAAGATGCCAGCCACAGATGCAGGTGAAACATCAGGGAAAAAATGCTGCTAGAACATGGACATACAGTCTGGAAACCACACAACACTCTAAAGGAGCAACGCTGGATAACGTCTAGAAATCTATTTTTTTTTTTAGTGTCAGCAGCAACCGGAGTTGCTTCTGGAGTGAGAGAATTGGCCGTCTGCAAGGACGTTGCCCAGGGGACGCCCAGATGTTTTGATGTTTTACCATCCTTGTGGGAGGCTTCTCTCCTGTCCCCGCATGGAGCTGGAGCTGATAGAGGGAGCTCATCCGCGCTCTCCCTGGGTGGGATTCGAACCTGGCAGCCTTCAGGTCAGCAACCCAACCTTCAAGTCATGAGGCTTTTATCCCCTAGGCCACCGGGGGCTCCTGTAGAAATCTATAAGGAACAGGGACAGTCTTTACCAAGGTCCATTTCAGAAATTATGAGAAGATAAATAAATACAGTAAATTGTCCCCATCCAAGTGTGTTTTGCAGAGGATCTCAACTCCAATACATAATTTGCATGTGATAGACTTGACTAAGGACCTCATTACATTGAGGCTGAGAAGCCAGGGGACAGCAGGGGAAACCGTGGAGTGGCATAATGCTGCACTTTCTTACTTTCACAGGTTGTGGGATCCCTTTCCATGAAGTTTCCCCACTTCTCTGGCTTCCTCCCATTTCCTCCCTGGCTCTGTTTCTCTTCACTGCCAGCACAGAGCCCAACAAAGCCCTGCTGGAAGTACCGCTGCATCATTTGATGGGCTTTGGGGGACTCTGTGCCAGCAGTGTGTGCCGGCCGCACAGAGAAGTGCAGAGGAGACACTTCTCAACCTAAGAGACCCAGAATGCTTTAGCAGTTTGAACATTGGGCTATGACTCTAGAGACCAAGGCTTGAATCCCTGTTCAGCCATGGAAAGCAACTGGATGATCTTGAGGACACCACACACTGTTTTCAGAGGAAAGAAAGGGCAAACCATCTCTGATCAAATCTTGCCAAGAAAACTCTGTAACAGATTTGCCTTAAGGTCGCCATAAATCAGAAGTTATTTCAACAACAACAGCAATGACAAGGCTATTAGCATCTTAGAAAAATCTGTGGCATGGCCAATGTAGGATGACAGTTCCCACAATTCAATCCATTTCTTGCCTTGAAATCTTGCACCACATATAGCTATGTGCACGCTGTGTGTGCTGCAATAGGCATTTTATTGAGTCTTCCCCACTTCACCACCGTTCTTCAGACAGACTACAATTGTGTTCCACAAAACCCTTGGCCATTCTTCACAATGTGGGACCCTGCTGTTTCTCATGAATAATCAGATCACCAGGCAGGGTGTCCCAGGAAGAGCATATGTGTACATCATCATGCCCTTCAATTATCTCAGTTTACCTGATAGTTCCCTCTCACTCCACTTTTCACCTGCTTTTATAATGCCAGTTTTTGCCTTTCCTCCTTCCATCTTTTCCCTTTTGTCCTTAACTTACTTCAATTGCTTCAAACTTGATTTTAAAAAGCCAAAGTAGTTTGCATTTAACTAATTCAGCAATGGGGAGAAGGGAAGCACATGATTTTATCCTTCTCTATAGATTCAAGCAAAAGCAAACTCCTGCAGCCTCTCCTAGCTTGTGTTGTTACTCATTAAGAACATTTGCTATTGATACCTAGTCATCACTATTTACATTTACATCACACCATCTTGACCAAACTTGGGTGTTGCTTGACCACATGTGTCCCAGTTTTCATCTGTGAAATATTAGAGTATGGGACTCGCGGAGTTTCCAGACCTAGATCATTCATCACCCCTTATTTGGGTTCATAAAGCTTAGGTGTGGCTCCTGCCTGAAAGCACACACCGTTGTGTAAATGTGTGGCTGCTGCCAAAAATGGAGGCTTTGATTTGTACTGTTTTCTATAGACTGGGGTGGGGTGGGTGGGATCACCATTTGGCAGGACAGTCTGAAAGTTCTGCATTTTCAGAAGAAAGGTTAGTTAGTTACTCTCTATGCCTGTGATGTAATAAAGCCGTCCCTTTTGGTTTAACCTCAGCCAAGATAACACATCTGGCCTTTATGAATGTTTGCTTGAAGACAGCTGCTCTGAAGATAACACAATCAAGGGCTGAGACAGAAGTGGCAACTATAATAATCAAGTCCTGGATTTGTTTCTCAAAACCTCCCTGTATTTGAAACACTCGTTCCTGGGAAATGTGCTCTCATCCTACTTCTGTGTTTTTGTTCTTCTCTCCACCCATGTTGCTATGGTCATTAGCAGCTAACAACAAGAGTTCAATGATGGTAACCATGGGATTGGATAATAAATCTGTTCTGGGTTTTAGTCTGAGTTTTAAAGGAAGGTGTTCAACATAATTTTCCCAAATAGATTCAGCACATTGAGTAGATCCTTTCAAGCTCAGACTGAAATGTGGAGTGGATTTATTGCCCCAGTGATATAAAAACCAGCAGGTACCACTGCAGGAGGGGCATTTGTTGTTTTTTTGTTGCTTTTTTTTCTTTTTAAAAATCATTGTATGACTCATTTCCTCCAAACAGCTGCAACCAAGGTGTATGGCCACATTCATTTGAACTTCACAATTACCCTAAATGTAGGATAGGTTGTTAAGAAAGATTCTGCCAAAGTCAGCAGTGAGTCTCAAGGCTGAGCTGGGATTTGTCTTTGCCCCATTGGGGATCAAGATATGACTTCTTTGTCCTGGCATTCATAGCAATATCATACAGCCTTTTAATCCATTATTTATCCTTTTGCCCTACAAGTGAAACTAGGTATTACCAGATGACATAGCACCAATTCGTAGGAGATACTGGTAGCCTCTGGAATATGGCCCAGTCTCATGGTTGAACCTCACATTCCCCATTTTAGCTCTATTGTAAGGCTGTATCTAGAAAGTCAGATACATATATAATCAGGGCCGGCCGGAGATATTTTTGAATGTGAAGCGGGGGTGCTGAAAAGCGCCCCCGCCACCGGCCCCGCCTCCCGCACCCTGGCCCCGCCCAGTGTGCCCTGGCCCCGCCTCCCACGCTGTGTGGGAGGCGGGGCCAGGGCGAATAGTGAGGGAGGCGGGGCCAGAGTTGGCCCCGCCCCCACCCAGCGTGCCTTGGCCCCGCCTCCCACGCAACGTGGGAGGGGGGGCCAGGGCACGCTGGGCGGGGGGGGCGGGGCCAGAGCTGGCCCCGCCTCCCACGCTACTCCCGCTCGCCCGTCTGGCCTTTTCTAGCTGGCCAGACTGCAGCGGAGGTCCCTACAGGCCGCGATTGCGGCCTGGAGGGACCTCCGCTGCAGTCTGGCCAGCTAGAAAAGGCCAGACGGGCGAGCGGGAGTAGCATGGGAGGCGGGGCCAGCTCTGGCCCCCCCGCCCAGCGTGCCCTGGCCCCGCCTCCCACGCAGCGTGGGAGGCGGGGCCAGGGCACGCTGGGCGGGGGGCGGGGCCAGAGTTGGCCCCGCCTCCCGCGCTACTCCCGCTCGCCCATCTGGCCTTTTCTAGCTGGCCAGACTGCAGCGGAGGTCCCTGCAGGCCGCGATTGCGGCCTGGAGGGACCTCCGCTGCAGTCTGGCCAGCTAGAAAAGGCCAGACGGGCCAGGGCGCACTGAGCGGGAGGCGGGGCACCGTCAGGGCGGTGCCCCGCCTCCCGCCCAGCCTGACGGCGCCCCCCCGGGCCTGCGCCCGAGGCGGCGGCGTCAGGTGCCTCTATAGTGGGGCCGGCCCTGTATATAATGCTTGGAAGGCATATAATATATCATCTGATTGAAAGCTTTTCAAAAAACCCATCTTCCAGTTTGCAAAGGCTATGCTGTAATCCACCATGTGGAATCTCTGCAGTGATCTTCAACCAAAGGGGCTGTAAATGTTGGACTTTGTCTCCTAGAACCTTTGGCTTTGGCTTCCAGGGCTGAGGTTTCCAGAGGCTGAAGTCCAAGAGCAACAGATGTACCTTCCAGGTTGAAAACCACTGTTCTTGAAGAATATAGGCATGTTGTCAAGAACATATAATCAAAACGTTTTTGTCTAGCCTGTTTGGCATCAGTGTCAGATACTGAGATATAAGGAGAGTGTTGAAGGGACTTGAGAGTGTGTGACTTGCGAAGTTCACCCAGTCAGGGTTGTTGTATGTTTTCCAGGCTATATGGCCATCTTCTGGAAGTATTCTCTCCTGACGTTTCGCCCACATCTATGGCAGGCATCCTCAGAGGTTGTGAGGTATGGAGAAACTAAGCAAGGAAGTTTCACCCAGTTAGTTTCCACATCTCAGTAGAGTTTTGAAGCTTACTTTTCCTAATCAGTTTCCCAACACTGTCTTGGTAAAGTACCTCATTGAACTATCACTTCCAAATTCCACAGTTAATTGATATTAAAGAGCTCTGGTCATGTAAATAATAATAATAATAATAATAATAATAATAATAATAATAATAATAATTATTATTATTATTATTATTATTATTATTATTATTATTATTTATATTAGTATGGATACTGCCCTTTCTAGACTCTCCATAGGCTTATGAAGAACATTTGGACTGATCTAGCATGGTGGTTCTTGTCCTCTATCCTTGATCTTTTCATTGAATTTCCCTAGCTTCCATGAAAACCTATGTTCTCCCACTATGATATTTGAAAACTTCTGACATGATCAGAACAATCAAATGTTATATATTTATTCATTTGGGGGTAGGGGGTTCACAAATCTCTCTTAAAGAAAGGTCCAGCCAATGATAAAATCATCTGTGTTACATTATGAAGAGTCAGTTCAGTTGAGAAAGGATGTTTGACTGTGCCATGTGGTAGATATTAGCAAACACTTAAGAGAAACCACAAATCCACATGTATTTGCCTTGAGTGAGCCAACAACATCTGCTCAAGCCCTTTTGGGTCCCTCCACGATTTGAAAGCAGAGCTTAGTCTCTTGGTGGTTCCTCCTCATTCTTCTCCAAACTCCAAAGCCAGATGAGTCAAATCACAATCACTTCATGGTGCAGACGCTCAAATTGTTTCAGGGTGCCGCTGGCTTTTTGATAAGTCTGCAAGCTTCAGTCAGAATTAGACCCTGTTGTGTGACGTTTTGCTTGGTCTCACAGCCTGCAAAAACCCCACTTCTTAAAGTAAACTGTTGAACAAAAAAGAGATAATAAAATACATAGCCTGATCCATTAGCATATATGGCACTTTCTAGATTAACATCAATTTTTCAAAGCAGGCCTTGCAATAAAATCAGATGTTGCTTTTCAAAAGGTCCTTAATTTACAGTTACAATTCTGAGTCTGAAAAAAATATTAATTATTATTGTATTCAAAATTGAAATAACTTTATTTTTCTGATTCTCAAAAGTAACTAAAATAATTACTTATTATTACTTGGAGTGACATGAATGCTACAAAAATCCTGAATTGTATTACTTGTAGTTCAAAAGGCATTCTTCTCCCATCTATTGTCATTGCTTCAAGATTCACAATACAGCACAAACCAGCATTTGAAACAAGGAGCATTATTCCTCCACCATTTGATGAGACTATGTCCCCATAACTATACATGTAATTAAAATGTTACAGTAAAGTGTTGTTATCCCTCAGTAAATTACTACAATTATAATACAGGGTGCCTCAAAAGTCTCTAGACATAGAAAAATAACATTCTAATTATATGATATATCTTGATTTTTTATATTTTTATATTTTATACCTTCAGATATACAACACAGAAAATATTTTGTAAATATTTTGGAAACTTTCATAATAAATATTTTGTAAATAAAGGTACATTCAACTACAATTTCCCATTTTCCAGTGTATGGCAACTTTTGGGACACCTTTTATAATGTCCAACTTTGTAGGTTTAACTTTTGTATGTCTGATTATTCATGGATTTAATTAATATGGTTGCTCTAGGAATCTCCAGAAATCTCCAGGTCTTCCACTATGATTCTATGGCACATGTGTTAAATACAAGACCCACAGGTCAAATCCAGGCACCAATGAATCTTCCACCTTTCCTAAAGTCTGAATTGGTCCATGGTTTGAACAGATATGAAAGGAAGAAGAGATGGGTATCCAATGTAAAATAAATTCTTTAAATATCTATTCTTTAAAAAAAAACCTCTGAAGAAATATCTTGAATTCTCCTCCTCACCCTGATTTCTGAAGAAGGCTGGATTTCTGAAGGCAGACGTAGCCAGAAGTTAGTCTGGAAACCCCAAAACGTAAGACAGAAAGCAGAATTTGTTGGTCTCTTCCCGTGACCCTCTCCTTACTCAGTTCATTTATCTCCCTCTGTGAAACTCTAGCATTTATCTAGGATGTCGTGGCAATTATGAAATGTAAGCTCACAGTTTTTACAAGCTTGTATTTATATGACATCATGGAGACAGATGGCACTTTGCAAATTACTTGGCAATGATGCATCCCAGATCCAAACAGGGCGCAGCACAAGACGGACAGGACAAGCAATGACAGAAGACAGAAGTATATGACAGGAAGGAGAGGACAGGGGCTGAAACAAATAAGTGCCATATGATGCTTTTTTATAAAATGACTTGAGTCTTCGGAGTTCCAGCTTTTCCGGTTCCTACTCTTCTTCCTCCTCTCCCTTTCATTTGGTATCCTCAGCGTATTTTGGGGCATGGGAAAAAGAGAGACTTGAGGTAATGATAGACAGACAGTTATCATCAAATATTAAGAGCCAAAACTTTCAAAAGTAGATAATTTTTTTACGAACAGAAATTACGAACAGTTGTGCCTTTTATCCCAGTTGTGGCTGTTTACCCAAAGAAATATTAATTAAATGGTTCTCTTCTGGAAAGGAAATCTTCATTTTAAGGTTGACAGACCTTAGGATCTTCTCCTGCATTTTTTGCTCAGTTCTCAATTGTTGCTAACAGATTCATGTAAGTGTCTAAAACAACTATTAGGTTTTATTTATTTCATGTCAAAAGCATTGCAGAAGCTACTGTTGCCATTTTTGTGACCCCATCATTGAGCTAATGGAACCCCATTTGGGGAGGGGACTCACCATTTAAGAAGGTGTGGTTTTCACCAGCAAAATAGTTCAGCTGCAATTTGGACTGGACACATTTCCCCTGCTTTTTCCCTTCTCCTTGGGTCCACACTCCAACGCGAGATCAATGGTGAGGGGGTTGATCAGGCTATTACTTTACCATTGCCTCAATCTGGCTGAAACATCTGGCCACGACCCCAGAGCAAACATCCTGAGCAGCAGGACTCTTCTGGGGAGGTGCTTGACTGAGAAGGGAGCAGTATTGGAAGTTCCAAAGAGTATTAAACCCCAAGTACTTAGGAGAAAGAAATTTATTCTTTCTTCTTTTCAATGGTGAGAAGCACAATCTAATCCTTTATCCTTGATCTCATGACGGGGTAGCATCCCTGGTGCTCTTCATTAAATCTATATCTATACACATAATAAAAGTGAAAATGTGTATGTGTATATTTGGCACTAGAGGGGCCCCTGGTGGCACAGTGTGTTAAAGCGCTGAGTTGCTGAACTTGCGGACCAAAAGGTGCCAGGTTCAAATCCCGGGAGCAGAATGAGCGCTCACTGTTAGCCCCAGCTCCTGCCAACCTAGCAGTTCGAAAACATGCAGTGAGTAGATCAATAGGTACCGCTCCAGAGGGAAGGTAACAGCGCTCCATGCAGTCATGCCAGCCACATGACCTTAGAGGTGTCTACGGACAACACCGGCTCTTTGGCTTAGTAATGGAGATGAGCACCAACCTCCAGAGTCAGTCACGACTGGACGTAACGTCAGGGAAAAACCTTTACCTTTACCTATATTTGGCACAGGTGTCTGTTCACACAGACAGCCTCCAGCCTCCACAAACAGGCTATAGTTCCCAGTGCTGAGGAGCCACCAAGTCACTCCTTCCCAGGACATTGCTGGTTATAGCGAGCACATCCCAGTGTTCCTTTCTCTTACCATTTGCATTACCCCGCCCACTGCCTCACCTTTAACCCTTTCCTAGCCTTTCCTATGGCAAACAGCAAACAGAGGAATTGATCAGCAACTGAACATATTGGAGAGAGAGGTTTTGGGAGAATTGACCATAATTTATAGGAGTTATAGGTGCTGGAATGTATAGTTCATCTGCAATCTAAGAGCACTCTAAACCCCACCAATGATGGACCTGGAAATCACTTAGCACACAGACCCAACATGGCCACATTTGCATACTGACGGGGTTTGACCTTGACATCCAAGAGTAGTAATTCACTTGTATTCAGAGAACACTGAACCCATCTGATGACGGATCTGGACCAAACGTGGCACACAGACTCAACATGGCCAACTAGGAATACTGGTGGACTTTGGGGGTGATTGACCTTTAACTCTGGGGGTTATAGTTCACCTGTATTCTGTGAGCCCTCTGAAACTCATCAATGATGGATCTGTTCCAAACTTGGCACAAAGACCCAATGCTGCCAACTTTGCATACTGCTGGACATTGGAGGAATTTACCTTTGCATCAGAGAGTTATAGTTCACCTGTATTCAGAGAATACTGAACCCAGCAAGTGACAGATCTGGACCAGACTTGGCACACAGACCCAGCATGGCCAACTATGCATACAAATTTGGGAGTTGTAGTTCACCCTTACCAAACTGGACCAAACTTCAGTGATATTACCTAACATCCCAAAACAAACAATGCCTTCTTCTAATAACCCGGACCTCCAGGCCTCCAAGCTAGTAATAAGATCAGTCGTGTTAACGTTAAACATACATCTCAGGAAGAAGTACTGAAGCCATGCTGAATGAATGCTTCATCTAGCAATGCTTGTCGAATGGAGCATGTTATCCATTAATCTGTTCCTCTGCCACCCTCATCCAGATTGACATCTGTAGCAAAAAGCCCCCCAAACAGCTTTTGCTTCCATTTTCTTCTTTTCTTGGGATTCCCTAAACTATATCTTGTTTCTCTTAATAATGTTTGCCTTCTTGTTGCCTTGCTGAACCTTTTTGACCCCACTCTGATTTTGCTCAGCCAAGCGTCCCAGTTTTCATCAGTGAAATATTGGAAAGTATGATGTTGATCTGTTTATTCATATCAGAAGGTCCCTCTTGACTCTCAACTTCTGTTTGTTAAACAACTACAGTTAAGAAACAATCTGTGTTTACACCTTTTGAATTTCAAATCCCCACACACATCATGCTCTCAGCCGAATGTGCATCCATGCCTGCCAACAGAGGCAACCACTCCGTGCATCTGAGAAAAATGGGCTGCACACCACAAAAGCCTGTGCCAAACAAAACTCATTAGTCTTTAAGGTGCCATGTGAATCTTTGCTGTTTTTACCATGACGATGTGGCTTTAATGCTCTCATGGTGTTGTGTATTGTTTTAATCATATTTGAACATGCCTTTCCATTGGCAAGGCTGAAGCTTTTCAAAAATAAAATGTTATAATAAATAAATAAATCATTTTACTAGATAAAATAATAAGTTTTTCTAGACATAAAATTCTAACCCCGTTGCTTTAAAAATAATCAAAGATACCTCCCAACTCTCCCAATTTGGCAGAGATTAAGTCCTGATTAATCATCTGTTGCTTTGTTTTTTCAGCTGGTTTTAATATGTTCCAGTTTCTCCTCCCCACTTTCCCACTCCCCCATTGTCTTCAGCATCCTTCAATTGCTGCAAACTGAATACAAAAGTAGGCTTCGCTCAATAAACTCACCAGATATAATTCTGCCCTCTGCTATATACTTGGGTAAAAGCAAACCACTGCAGTCCCTCTTAGCTTGTGTGTCATTCCTTAATAATAAAGTCTGTCAACTTGACCACATTTATATGTTCCTTGGCCACATATGTCCCACTTTTCGTCTGCAACATTTTGGAGGGCATGCATCAAGTTTCATTCTTCCAATATAGACTTATGTTTCCACTCCTTCATTTCAGTACTAGAGACTATACAGTTCTGGAGACGCATCTCCTTATTACATTTTCCTGACCATTAAAGTGAGCAGGCCAGATCCCCTTGGCGTACATCTGAGCCTCTGAGTGGGTCGTGGGACTCAGAATGCCTCTGGCTTCTCTCTCCTCTTCCTTTAATTTGAATAAACCTGTAATTATAGCACATGTTAACAATCGAAGCCCCGCAAGCGCATTTCCTGCCAGGCGTGTTCTGCTTCTGCTGTTGAACCTGGGACAGAAGAGCTTAATGAGGAATGAAAAGCCAAAGTTCCATATTGTCAATGCCAGCCATGTGAAGCTTATTATCAATCCCTTTTCACATCAGGAGATACTTTCATATTGCTTAATGACATGTTTTTAGGGAGATAATGCAATCTTTTGTATATAAACACTAGTTACAGCAGAACTCGGATCATAAATACTTTTCATGGCTTCCAAGAAACTTAACTCAGGAAGAACTTTTTGAAAAGAAGAAGAAAGTGTTAAAATACATTGGGAAGTAAGCTTCTAATATCTTGGGCAGAATTATTTTTATGTGTGCACTAAAGTAAATGCAACCACAGCAAACCCAGATCAGAACTTGGAAAACATAAGGATTTTTTGGACCAAAATGTCCTGAACATTTTCAACTAGCATGGCAACTTTCTAATTAATCATAGACAAAAACTCAGCTTTTACACTTTTCTATTTTGCATGTATTTTGAAATATAAATATGAAATCCACATAGGATTTTTGCACAAAAATTCTGGCAGTTGAGATCAACAAAGCTTGAGATGGGAAAACTATCAAAGCTCAAGTGCCACTCATACCCCAAATCCTAGAGACCTCTAAGTTGCTTAAACCTTAACCAGCATTGGCACCATTGGTTGCAGCCATGGCCAATCTGGAGCATAATTTAGTTAGACCGGCCCTAGACATGACCAGATACACTTGGCCGAACCCATTGCAGTGCTGCGTTGGCATCCATATGGTCCAACTGGGTGAAGACCGCATCAGCCCTGCTGGACTGTCACCTCATCCTTCATCTGGCTATCATCACCCCCATCTGGACACAGAGCTTCATATGAGCTCCTTGCTGTTGTGGGTATCCCATTCTGACATCAACAGAGGCTCTCACACAACCAGCAACCTATCTCCTTCCCTGTGCTCATCAGCACAGGAAAAGGGTGGTGGTGCCAGTGTTCATTCTGGACAGTGAGCCAATTCAAATTGAACCCAATTCCATAGTATAGGCTGTCCTGAAGCTGCAGGAAACTTTAGAATTTCCAGCAAACTCCAGTTTCCTACAATTTTGCCCAAAGCCAAGCAAAGCCAGTTTGACCCTGTAAAATCTGCAATACTCTCTCCCCCCCCCCCCCCCCCAGAAGTAGGCAAACATCATGGGTACAATCATAAATCAATTTGAGATGAGCCCAGGTTTTCTTGTCTATATAGACTCACCACAGTACTGGGACAGCATACCTTTCTCCAACAGCTCCATGATTCCAAGCCAGTTTGCTGATACCAATTGCATATCCATCATAAAGTCTTACCGAGATTGAAGTATGCTAGGCTTTAAGCCAACAGCCTGTCCCTTTTAGGGTTCCCATTTTATGAGCTGGAGTGGAACATGGAAGTGGTAGCTTGACCAAGAGAAATGGGTATTCACTTGGAGGACTACTTGGGGCTCTGACATCTGCTACTGTGTACCTTGCTGTGTTCTGCTTCTGACCTAAACATGATATTCTTGATTGTTTTTTGGAAATGTTTAATGTGATAAGTGTCCTCTGCTTGTTCCTTGTTCTTGTTGGGTTGGTGTTTTGTTAATTTTGGTTTTTTGGGGGAGATGTTTATATGTGCATATGTTGAATTTATAACTGACTTGCAGTCATGGCAGGAGATGACAACTGCAATCCTCAGGAGGAAGCATAATAAAACAAAATACAAATATGGTACAATCGGCCTGCATGTAAGTGCCAACATTATATGCCAAGAGAGAACTCATGGAACCAGATTGTTCCTAAATACTTGCCAGAAAGTTAATAAATGATGAGTCAATTCCAAATTGAGCTGAAGAGAGTTGGCTCTTCTCTGGTCAACATGACAACAGAGTGTGCCCTATGATGGTGAGGAGGGCCCTTGGAGAATAGTCAACGACAATCCAGTACAGACTTCACATTGCTTGAGCAGCTTCAGCCAGGTTTAAAATCTTTTAAAAACTTCTATCTTTTTTTGAAATAACTTACTTTAGTAAATTCAGCCTTGGAATCCAAATCAGGCAGGTTTGGGATACAGAAGACCTCCTGGGTGGATGGTTCTGCCTCAAAGTCAGAATCTCAACTTTTGGTCCTTCACCATACACTCTGAACAGAGCAACATATATTAAAATATGAACTTGATGGACATATCCATGCATGTTCCAAAGCCTAAACACAAAACAAGAGTTGACTTTTTTCCTATTCTTCAATACATTCAGTAAATGCATGTGTAGAGGAGGTGTGGTCTTCAGCTGATCTGTGCATATTTGTTGAATATCTTTGACAAAGATAGACCCTGGTATGTTTTGGACTATAATTATGATTTCTAGCCACTCCAAACAGCTGAATTCATTTGACAAATATGTCATTATATTGCTTTCTTATGCCACCATCAAGCAGTTTTTGGAGATGTGAGAAGACAGAATACAAAACCTTATTGGAAAAAAATTGCCTTGCTGCTCCTGAGCAACTCAGAAGCCACCAGAATAGCTTTTTATATTGACAGAGATGACTTTGTACTCTGTAATTCTTGTCATCATGATTCCAGTTCCCATTTTATATCTACTGCTGAGCTATCACCTATGCGTCCACTGCAATTGTTATATGGGCCAACAAGATTGTGACCATGTTGTTTGTTAACCAGCTATATAGAGGGCAGCAAGTTGCCTTCCCCTAGTTAAAAATGCCCCAGGGAACCTTCTCAGGCATGCAAAGAGTGGTACAATCATGGCTACAATCTCATCATTTTTGTTCCATGCATTTAGGATGGAGCTCCTAATAGACCAAAAAAACCCCTTCTCTTTCATGCCATCAAGAAGCCAGTTGCTCAACCACTAAAATACTGATACATAAGAATGGTTTTTTGTTTTGTTTTTTAAAGAAAACCCAGTCCTTCAAACTCAGCTGTTGATGTGATGGAACATTGCATCATGCCAGTACTGGAGTACCTTTCCAATTAGCACAGTTTTTACTGGCAATGCGTAAACCCAGAAGAACACGAAGACGTGTTATAAACCATGCTCCCATAAGCTGACATCTACTTTAAAGCTATACTTTTTGTTGATCTATGATTTTATTGGCCACTAGAGCTGTATTTTGAGTCCCTTGTGCCAAGTTTGGCTAATTGTTAGTGTTAGAATACATTGACCCACCACCACCACTGTCACCACTACCACCACTATCACCAATGACTGGTGTATACTATGGTGGAAAATGTTACTCAAGGGCACCAAGGGCAGCAGAAGTAGTAGTCTGATGTCAGTTACTTTGTTTATTAAAATCAGCTTTCTCACCCTAACAAAAATGTTCTATTCATCTTCAAAGCAATTAGACATTGGATTGGGAGTCATGAGATACAAGTTGTAAATTTGGCTTAGCAACAAGCCTAGTTAATCCTTCATGTTTTATTGCAGCTGCTGGATATTGAAGGCATGATTGAAGGTGTGATCATGAGCTCAGTGGAAAGCCTGACAGCCCAGCCTGGGTAAAAAGGCACCTTGTGGAATCAGATCATAATGGCTCTGTCGAGAAAGATTTCCAGGGATTTGTTTCTTTTCAGCCTTTTGGGGACAGGACAGTCTGAAGGTGATATCACATTTACCTTTATATCCACTAAATGGGCTTCACATTTTGTTGTTGTTGTTTTATTATAATTCCCAAATCTAACAATAAGAGCCTGATTAAAAAGACATACACAATGATCCAGAGCAGATATGTTAGCCAATATTTTAGATCCCTTTGTCAAGCGTAATTAAACCCCTTCTCCACATACTGTTTTACTTATTATTCTGTAGCCAGGAAGCCTCCTCTTCAACTATTTAGTGACCAGGGGAGGACAGGTGACAAAATGGCAGCATCCAGTTGTGTTCTTTTAGCCATATGATTAAGATTGCTTTTATGTCTTATGTTTTTATAATATGAAGTTATTTTAAATTACAGTTTGATTATTCTGTTTTTAACTATTATGTATGTGTTTTAAAATGTCTATTTTATGATGGTATGATGTTGATTGGGCTTGTCCTCGTGTGAGCCGCTCCGAGCCCCTTTGGGGAGATGGAGGCGGCATACAAAAATGTTGTTGTTGTTGTTGTTTGTTATTATTATTATTATTTATATGTACACAGATGATATTCCTGGATTTCTCAAGGGGCTTCCAAGAACCCCTAGAAGATCTAGAGCAGGGGGTCCTCAAACCTTTTCAGCCACGGGGATATTTTTGAAGCAATTTTTTCTTGTAGAACTCCATGAAATGTTTATATTTTATATACAATATTATATTACATATATGTGTACATATATATCAGACATGGGTGAACTTTTCGATGCATTGTGTTTTAAAATTTGACAGATGGGCCGGGCAAGTAGTAGATGCATGGAGAGCATTTAAGTGAACTATTTTTTAAAAAAATGAACAAATCCCTATACACACTGCACATCCCTTGTTTGTAGTGCAAAAGAAAATAAAAGAAACAAAGAACAATACAATATTTAAAATGAAAAGCAATTTTAAGCAACATAAACTTAACAGTATTTCAGTGGAAGACCCCAGGGGTCAACCAGTCCAGACCCCTTCTGCCATGCAGGAAAAGCCCCAAAGGCTCCACGGAGAACCACTGATCTAGAGCAGTGTTTCTCAAACTGTGCCCATCAGGTGTTTTGGACTTCAGCTTCCAGAAATCACAGCCGTCTTACCAGCTGTTAGCAGTTGTGGGAATTGGAAGTCCAAAACATCTGGAGGAGCACAGTTTGAGAACCACTGATCTAGAGGAATGCCTTTGGTAACCTGTTTGTGTGTCTCCAGGTGAAGGTTGGGCCCTAACCCACTATTTTTGGTGCCCTCCAAATGTTTTGTTTTATAAACAGTTACTGCAAGCATATGTAGTGTTTAGCAAAGGTGGGAATTGCACTTCAGCCCATCAGGATGGCACAAGGCTTCCAGCTATCAGAAGTGTTATTGAAACCCTGGAACATACCCCAATACCCATGGCCCAAGAATGCCCAGACAGGGAGCCTACAAGAGACTTTCCCACAGAAATCCAGTTTCAGGTGACCTCCAGCATGAATTTGCCAAATTGCATAAAGCATACATACACTAGGGCAAATCCCATCATCTCCCCCAGACAGGACACATAATCCCTTTGCAGTGGTTCCATGGAATTAACAATAGACACGGACCAAAAGGGTCACAGAAAGTACTCAACACCCAGACAAACCCTCTACAATATACGATAACTCATCCATACCATGACAACACCCTGCCAGACGGGACCCATTGTCTTACTCCAGACAGGCAGCAGTCATCAGTCCCATTAACTCAAACCCTATCCACATTACTTCCTTCAAGAACCCATGAGAGGCAGACCAAGAAATAGCCACAAGACTTCAAACTCAGCAATGACAGTTTATTAAAATTCCTGCCAGACTCAAGAACTAAATGGCACAGCTCATCCAACCAGTGCATGGATCCTAGCTGGCCCTGGGCAAAGCTAATCAAGCACTCAAGGCAGCAAAGGTCCTTTGATTAGAACTGCTGTCAAAGTCGTATAAATATTTTTGCATATCTACACTGCCTTATGTCAGTTTTGAGAGCGAAGACTCTGCTGGCATCCACTTTTTGCAAAAGTGAATTAAGCTGCTCAGGACCGGCCCAAGGGAATCTTCAGGGGTACGCAAAAAAAATTTTGCGCCCCCCCCACCGCGCCGCGGGAGGCGTGGTCAGATCTGGCCCCGCTTCCCACACCACGCGTGGGTGCCCTGACCCCGCCCCACGGCGTGGGGCAGCGCGGGAGGCGTGGCCAGACCTGGCCCCGCCTCCTACGCTGCGTGCGGGTGCCCTGACCCCGCCCCCCACGGCGTGGGCGGCTTGGCCAAGGCGCGCGCGGCAGGAGGCAAGGCCAGAGCTAGCCACGCCTCCCACCCCGCACACCCTGGCCCAGGCAGGCTGCAGCGGGAATCCGGTCCTTCCAGGCCACGGTGAAGGTCTAGCCGCGGCCTGGAAGGACTGGACTCCCGCCACAGTCTGGTTGGGACAGGGTACCCGCCGCGGGAAGCGGGGCTGGCCATGCCTCCCGCGGCGGGCACTCTGTCCCAGCCAAGTTGCAGCGGGCGTGTGCTGCGGGAGGCGTGGCCGGCCCCGCCTCCCGCGGCAGCCACCCTGTCCCTACGGCAGGCGCTGCAGGAGGCGGGGCCAGACTTGACCACGCCTCCCGCGTTGCGCGGCCACGCCTCCCACAGCACGGGAGGCAGGGCCAGGGCGCCGGAGGCGGGGCCAAGTGTGGCCACGCCTCCCAGGGGCTCGATAGCGCCCCTGGGAACATGGCGCCCAACGCAGGGGCGTGGCTAGCGTCCCGTGTTGGGCCGGGCCTGACTTAGCTGCTGTTCCTTTTGCCTTTAACCTGCTCATGTCTCATTTGGTCTTTGAAGCTTGCACACTGGGCCTCTGAATATGTGGTTTTGGGGTAACCAAAATCACTCATCAGAAGAACTGTCAATACCTCGATATATCATTTCCTTGACATTACAGGTCATGTTCTTGGAAGGTAAAGCAGAAATGGCAAGACCTAGGATCTTGTTAATGGCGATACAGCAATGCCAAACCTAAGAATGTTTATCAGGCCAACTTACTTTTTGATTTTCAGAAGACTGGGCAAGTATATATTCTTTTTTTTGGATGATATTTGGCCTGTCAAGTCTTGTGAGGGCAAGTTTTAGTCTTCCTCCTGATTCAGTGCACTGTTTCTGACATTTTGATTCCATTTTATGCTGTTGATTCCAATGTGGTATTGATTTTTATTCCTTTGATTGCTGTTTCAATTGATTTTTACGCTAAGCCTTGTCAAGACTTGTAGTCTAGACATATGAGTAATAAATAATGCAGAATAAGTAAATACATCTGAATCCACTAAATTGGAGTGGTTTCATATGTGCACTTGACATAATAAAGCAAATATATTACCACCATCTATATAAGCATGCATTTGTACAAGTGTTTTTCCCCCCTTTTGGTAATTTGGTCAATAGTATTTGTTGCTGTTGTTGTCATGTACTTTCAAGAAACAAGACAGGATTTTCTTGGCAAGATTTTTCAAAGAGGTTTGCCACTATCTTCCATTGTGGCTGAGAGAGTACCTTGCCTAAGTGAGTAGAGATTTGAAACTTGGCCTGGATCTATACTGGCAGATAATGCAGTTTGATCACTGTAGACCCATGTAATGCAGTTTAAATACATTGAAATGTATATAGGTCCACACTGAGCATATAATTGAGTTGCAAACTGCATTATATTGCAGTGTAGATACAGCTTGAGTCTCCAAAGTCCTTGCTCAAAGCCCAAACTACCATCCTACCCTGGATCACTTAACATTATACGCTACTGAAAGGACACTGTGGATAATACAGACTTCTTTTGACTGTGAACTTGCATGAATAATGCCAGTCATCTTCACATATTTGAAGGGTTGACCCCCAAAAGTGCCAGATTCTGTCTGATCTTGGAAATTAAGTAAAGTCAACCCTGGTTAATACATGGATCATTGACTGCCAATAAATCCCAGCTGTAGTAGGTTATATTTCAGAGGAAGAAACTGGCAACACAACTTTGAGTATCCCTTGTCTAAGAACACCCTGTGAAATGCATGTGGCTATCATAAGTCAAGAGTCAACATGAAGGCACAGACATTTTAATGTATTTTTAAAAGTTTTATATTTGTACTGTTTTGGTTTGCTTTTTTTTTTTTCATCACCTCATTCTGACTCCAGCATCAGTTCCAAGAAGGGAAGGATGTGATAATTGTGGCTTCTGCTGTAAGGCAGATGGTTTTTAAAGTCCTTATCAGCTGAAATGTTAACAGCTGTAAACAGAAGACATTATGAAATATCTTTTTATGTTTATTAGGCCATGGTAACTGACTTCACTTTGTTCTGGCAGAGCAGAGAAATAAAGTTCCCTTTTACCAACAGTACTCATTACTCCTGGGAGGAGAGGTGGGTCATGCCAGAGTACTTTGCTTTTCTTTGTTAGGTTCTGTCTTACATAACCTTAGTGATCCACTTTCTGGTTGCCTTGGACTGAAATGGGGAAAGTTGTTGGGGATTGTGGATGATAGATGGAAGCTCTTACGTGTGCCCGTGACCCAGAGACACCTGCAGAATGATGCACCACTTAGCTTTGAAGAACAAAGTAACATAGGAACTTTTACTACATCCAAGAGATCCACAGAACAATGGTATTTATTTACAATAGTCCTTCTGATTGCTTACAGACATCAGTGGTTATAGGCAATCTTTTTTTTGTCCATCAATCTGCTTCAGTGTAGATCAGCAGCAAATGAGGCCTCAGAAATAGTCAGGCCTCTCTGAGTACAGAGCCATCTTCTTTCCAGCTAGTACTCAGAAGAATCACACACACACACACACACACACACACACACACACTGAGAAACCTGTTCAAATCGGTTCTCCAGCAGCAGGATAGCAACAGTTGCAAACCAATTCCCCAGGTCCTTGCAAAATCAGCCAATTGGCTCCATGCATTTGATTTTCCAGTTAACACACATATAGTATCTTTGCAAACCTTGACAAAAAGGCCTATCCCAGTCCAGAGGACCTGCTGGGACAGTAAGACAAATTAGATCTTAGGGAGCAAATTTTACATTTGCTTCAAGATACTCGAGCCAATGAGCTTATCTCATGGAAGTTACATGTTCCAGTTGAGGGTACCAAATGAAGTTCTCAAAAATGCCTGAAATTGTAATCAGAAAATCAAAAAAAGTTCTGGAACACTCCAGATGTTAACAAATTAATTATACAAAATAGATACACTCAAGTACACAGCTATTTATGTATAGTTCAGGATGATATTGCATTTAAGACATATTCACTTATTTTTGTCTTGTGGAGGGGGTTGTAGATGGCAGGTTAAATGAAAACAACCTGACAGAGCTAAGAAGTAACTTATTAAATCCTAGTTATTATTTGTAATTTTTTTTTACAATAATTGAGGTATAGTTACATTCAGGGCTGTAGCCAGAAAAAAATTTCGGGAGGGGTTTTGAAAATTTCGGGGGGGGGG
The DNA here is from genome assembly GCF_035594765.1 of Anolis carolinensis. NCBI lineage: Eukaryota > Metazoa > Chordata > Lepidosauria > Squamata > Anolidae > Anolis > Anolis carolinensis. Next base: position 18,223,803 of record NC_085844.1, read on the forward strand.
GGGTTAACCCCTAGCACACACCCCTCCCCGCTACAAAGCTGTCAATATCTGCTTGAGATAGTGCCTGGAGGGACTCTTAATGTTTTGTGTCTCATGGGGCATGGGGATTTGGTTAACCAGTTAAAATTCATGAGTAAACCAAGTTTTTTTTATAACCTGAAAAATTTCGGGGGGGGGGGGGGGTTGAACCCCTAACCCCCCCCCCCTCGCTACAGGCCTGGTTACATTATATTATGGGTAGCCAATTGGCAAGATATCTCAGTATGTATGTATGTGCAAATACACATATTTCAAAATCTTTAAAAATTCAAAATCTAAAGCATGGTTCTAAGCCTTTTGACTCAATGAAGTCAAAAATGATCTCAATTCATTCTGCTTGTGCTTATTTACTCAAATGTAAGCACTATTGTGCTCAATGATGCTTCTTCCAGTTACATGCATGTTATATACAGGATTCTAGCCTGATTCTCTACTGTCACATTTTTAATGGAAGGAAACATTGCTAATTAATTCAAATTACAGTTGCCCAAGAATTACTTTCAGATTTCAATAAAGGCCAGTCATATGGTAATCTGGTTCCCTGCACTTTTTTTTAGCCTGAAGGCAAGGGCTATTCATCTTCTGCCATTTTAATGAGAACTTCAGAAAAGAGTTAAGGAAATTATTGCCTTTTTAGTCCTCTTTCTGTACAAGTTTATTATTGCAGAATTTTAAAGTGGGAGGGCGGTAGAGTTACAAAATTAAAGCACGTTGCATTGCCAAGCAAAATCCAAATTTGCAAGATCCCAGTTTAACTTGATTTATGTGACTCCATTATAAGATAAACCACTTCAAAAACTACTTTGAATAAAATAAAATGCATGTGCATCTCATAGCCAGAATTAAAAAATGGAAATTTGGATGTTAGGTCCTTGGGGCTCAAATGTTGTGCTTAAAACCAATTTTGCAACTCAATTTAACTTGTGAAAAGAGCTCTTGTCGAAAAGTGGTTGGCATAGTGAACTTTGTAAACACATTGGCCAAAATCCTGTTGGTCAATTAGGCATGTATGCATTTCCCAGCAGAAGTGTTTGCACATTTTTATTTCTTGTGTAGCAGATGTTTTCAGTTCAGGTTGCAGAAGTATGGTTGCATATGCAATTCCATTAAACATGGTTGTGCATTGAATTGTCTATGAGATATCTACATGCTCAATGTGTTGTCAAAGGCTTTCATGTTCGGGATCACAGGGTTGTTGTATGTTTTCCGGGCTGAATGGCCATGTTCTAGAAGTATTCTCTCCTGACGTTTCGCCCACATCTATGGCAGGCATCCTTAGACCTCACAACCTCTGAGGATGCCTGCCATAGATGTGGGCGAAACGTCAGGAGAGAATACTTCTAGAACATGGCCATACAGCCCGGAAAACATACAACAACCCTATCTAAATGCTATTCACTTACTAGGTTCCCATAGAGTCAGTGGGTCAACTCTATTTGGACTTAGGGCTCTTCCACACAGCCCTATATTCCAGAATAACAAGGCAGAAACAAGGCAGAAAATCCCACATGATCTGAGTGTGGACACAGATAACCCAGTTCAAAGCAGATATTGTGGGATTTTCTGCCTTGATATTCTGGGATATAGGGCTGTGTGGAAGGGACCTTAGGCTCTTCTTATTTTATTACACTGAAAAGGGAAGGCATGTGTCATTGGCCATTGGGTAGAAATGACTGGACATTTTCTGATGTCAAATGGTTGAATTCAACTCAAGGTTGTAGTAATGAAGCAGTGCCATTGCTTGTAATGTGTATTGTGCTATGTGTTGTTAAAGGCTTTCATAGCCAGAATCACAGGGTTGTTGTGTGCTTTCCAGGCTGTATGGCCATGTTCCAGAAATATTCTCTCCTGACAGCAGTTTCTAGATGTTCTAGTCATCTGCAAACCCAATCAACAATTGGGCCACACAGTTTACAGAAAAACTACACACACCTTCATAAAAACTCCAACCATCACCCAAGTCAAAAAAGAAGCACAATCAAAGTCCTGACAGACCGTGCACAAAGAATCTGCGAACCTCACCTCCTCCAAAGTGAACTAAACCAGGCTCTACAGGCCAATGGATACTCCACCACAGACATCAGAAGAGCTGTAAGGCCAAGAACAAACCATGAGAGTAAAGACAAAAATCCACCCAGAGGAAAAGTATTCTTACCATACATCAAGGGAACCACTGACTGCATAGGCAAACTGATGAAGAAACACAACCTACAAACTATCTACAGACCCACAAAGAAAATCCAACAAATGCTATGTTCAATGAAGGACAAGAGGGATCCTCTCACCTCTGCAGGAGTCTACCGTATACCATACAGTTGTGGACAAGTCTACATAGGGACATGAAAGGTACTGCAGACTAACTCAACCAGAGAAGGCAGCCATAGCAGAGCACTTAATGAACCAATCTGGACATAGCATATTATCTGAGAATACAGAAATGCTGGACCACTCTAAAAACTATCATGTCAGATTACACAGAGAAGCCATTGAAATCCACAAGCATGTGGACAATTTCAACAGAAAGGAGGAAACCGTGAAAATGAACAAAATCTGGCTACCAGTATTAAAAAAACCTCTAAAATCAGAACGGTAAATAAAGAACAACACTTTGAAAACAGAGGAATTCCAGACATGAATCAATCAGAGGCAGCTAAGACCTCCTAACAAAAGATTCCCCCAGGCACGAAGATGTTAGGACATGAAGCTGGCAAAGCCATAAATGCTAATCAAAGTGATTAATTACAACATTCACACTTCTCCCACCCTGGACCTTCCACAGATATATAAACCTTCCTTGCTTAGTTTTTCCAATATACCTCACAACCTCTGAGGGTGCCGGCCATAGATGTGGGTGAAATGTCAGGAGGGAATGCTTCTGAGACATGGCCATACAGCCCAGAAAAACACACAACAACCCTGTATTGTGCTAAGATGCACATGCTTATGGTGACCCTACTGTAGGGTTTTCTTAGCATGATTTGTTCAGAGGGAATTTGCCATTGTCATTCTTTAAGGCTGAGAGAGAGTGATCTTTGACCAGAAGGTTTCTTAGCTGAACAGATCTCCAAAGTTTTGACCCAATGCATGGGCCCCAAAGTTGTATCCCAGCACACAAATTACTATGCCATGGGTTTTATTTATTTATTTATTTACAGTATTTATATTCCGCCCTTCTCACCCCGAAGGGGACTCAGGGCGGATCACATTATAACACACATAGGGCAAACATTCAATGCCCATAAACACATCAAACAGAGACTGAGAGACACACGCAGAGACAAGTTAACCTTCTTCTGAGGGGATGTTCGATTCTGGCCACAGGGGGGAGCAGCTGCTTCATCATCCACACTGACGGCACTTCCTCATTCCAGGTCGTAAATTAGTTAATCTTGCCTCCCCACTTTATAAGTGGTACCTTATCTCCTACTTGATAGATGCAACTATCTTTCGGGTTGCTAGGTCAGCAATGAGCAGGGGCTATTTTTTTTATTTTTTTAATTGACGGGTGCTCACCCCGCCACGGGCTGGCCTCGAACTCATGACCTCATGGTCAGAGTGATTTAAGGCAGCTGCTCAACAGCTGCGCCACAGCCCGGCCCGGTTCATCTTCTACATTGTATACTCCACTTTAATGGCAATGGCTCAGTGCTACGGAATCGTGGGAGTTATTGTTTTACAAGCTCTTTCTTTAGCCTTCTCTGTCAAATAGTGCTGGTGCAGCTAAAATTCCATATCATTGAGGGATGGCAGTTAAAGTACCATTAATTCTACAGTGTAGATGCACACCATGCCGGGTCTCTTAGTCATGTCTGACACATGCAGATTATTTATGGGAACCATAAATGGGAAGTGAGACCATCTAGCAATTACAAAGCACACTTTATAGGAACAGTATGCTCAGTGTGTGACAACAAGCATGCTGTCAAAGCCCTGGGGTCACTTTTGATTTATGGAGCCAACCAAAGGTTCAAAGCAGTAAGTCTAAGTACAGTATTCTAACAAATGAAAGTTGTAGTGACTTTGTACTGAAGCCTGCTAAGGCAACCTTGATAACCAGGCCTAGTGACAAAAGCCAATGGCAATACACATTGATGTGTCAGCAAAGAGCAGTATCTTCTGGCTGCATAAATGATATGGGAGTCTGGGTTGTGGTAAAATGGGAACAATCTTCTTTAAACATTCATGATCCTTGCTTTCTCAGGAGATATTAGAGCCAGATGTTCCAATTAACTCCAAAGTTTACAGATGCACAGCTGCTTTGACTTAAGAGGTGAACTCACAACATACAAAGACTTTGCACTGAACTTCTTTCAAGAGCCAAGATAGCTTTTCTGGAAGTGTTCTTCCAAAGCCTATCCATACAGCTAAAACGATCCATGTCTGGGAAGAGGTAGTTTCTCGGACCCAGCCAGCATGGCCATTGTTGATTCAAGGCAATTGTTATTAAAAAGGTAATTTTCCCTATCTACGTTTCAAGCTGAATTTAAATATACAAAATTCAGCCTCTTGTGTTTTTTCTTCTTTGTGGCTAATAGTAGATTAGAAATAGAAAATAATTAATTTTGGTTTATTATTAACAATAAAAGTATCAACTTCACACTCTCACATGTATAAACTTTCCAAGAGATTAAGTACATCCTGCCTGCAAAATCTAGTTATAAGCCAGAAACAACTTGAAGACAAACAATGACAATTTACATTACTATCCAACTGCAGACATTGTATACACCTACATACGTGGCTTTTTTATGTATATAGACCAGAGTCTACATTACAAGCTGAAATACAAGATGGGCCCCTATAACTCTAATAGTTATGTAGAAGAGAGAACTTCTACATAATGTAGGTTGCATGTCAAACTCCCTTTTCTGCACAACCATTAAAGGTCCAAGGAATCAAGCCCTTTCACCTGATAAACCACCCTGAGTCCTTTTGGGGAGATGAGAGCGGGATATGAATAAAGTTTTATTATATTAGAGAATTCCAAGATAAATCTCATTCTATGTTTATTGTATTTTAACTTTTGTCTCAGGTTATTTATTTATTGTGAAACATAAGAAGGAAAGTATGGTATGTAATGTGTGAGTACTATGTTAGTAATGTAATATTATCTTCTATATAAACAACTTTTAGTGGCACTTGTTATACAAGCTGCCAAAGAAGGGGATTATGGTGTCGTATTAACATCAATCTAAATTGGATTTGACTAAAAACAGTGGTAGATCATAGCCCTCTAGAATCTCTTACGTTTACTAATAGTATATATTGCAATGAATACTTTACTTTAGGTATCCACTACCTGTATTCACTTTAACTACATTAGTATAGTTCTTAACATAAAGGAATACACTCAGCAACACTTACAAAGGTGTTATGGAAAAACTATTCCTATTTATAGTTTAAGTGTCAGTTCTGTCAAATAGAAATCAAAACCAGATAAAGTCTTATTGTTGACTTAATAACAATCAAAATTGCTGTCGCAGCGTTGAATTGAGGTAAATAAACAGTTCTTAACATGCATATGTACAAAAAAACAACCCTTCACATAAGCCTTAACATAAAACTGTTGTAGTCTCTAGACTGGTTACAATCTTGTCAAATCAAATAAATGAAAAACAAGCAGAATCTACTGCCCTCTTGATAGTGTTCTCAAGTATTGCTGGAGCATAGAAAAAGACAGTTCAGTACTTAATATATCACCTTTATAAGTTCTTCTCAGAGTAGCTCCTGGATACCAGACATACATCAATGTCTTAAGGGTTAAATGAATAGGTTGTTGTTTTTAGATGTTGATACCAATCCGTTGTAGGGTATCTGGGATGGCCAAGTGATCTGTGGTGCCGGGGATGGTTACGACTGGTTTCCTGGGTATAGGCCTTTCCTTTTTACGTTTCACTGTAGATTATAGACATCTGCGTTTTGAGTTATTTATTTATTGTGTCAGAAGCAAACCGAGGGTACAGTTGTAATGTATTAAAAATACAAAGTTAAAAACTTGGCATTATAGTAAATGTCCTTTGACCAATAGCTGGCCACTTGGAGTGCCTCTGATGTTGCTATAAGAAGGTGCATGTGGCAGGGTTTAGGCTGCACTGCAATAGGTGGTCTGTGGTTTGCTCTTCTCCACCCTTACATGTCGTGGACTCCACTTTGTGGCCCCATTTCTTAAGGTGTCTCAAGTATGTGCATGTGTATGTTTTAATACAGGCTTTTATGGTTGAATATTAACCCGTTTTAATATGTGATTTTATAGATGTATTTATCTATCTTGTACCCCACATTGAGCTGAAAGGAGAAGTAGCTAATAAATACAAGTATTATAATTATGAGTATAATTGTTATTTACAGACTAATAACAGAAACATTATGAACAAACCATCAATGAATATTAACTGGTTCTTAATATATGAATTTTGCTACCTTAAAATTAATTTCATTGACTGGAGTCTGAAAAAGGAAAGTAGAATACATCAGATCTACCATGAAAATCTGATAAAATCAGAATGATATATATTATATAACAAGCAAATGTCCTTGCATTATTGACAGCAGAGAAGCATATATTCAACTGCTTCAACCATGTCCAACTGAGAAGAACAGACATATTGCAAGTAAAAGATACAAGATAATTTCTTCTTTTAAGATGAATGATGGTAAAGGATTGAAACACCATGGAATTCTCTAGAATTTGTCATTTGTACCTGTTCATTTTGTAACTGCAGAGCCTGGTGTATGTTTTTAATGTAGTTATAATTTAAGTTTAGCTTTAACATTGACTTTTTGTAGGTTTTAAGTGTAATATTTGTATGCACAAGAAAGTTTGAGTCCCAGTTCTTAGGAAAAGGTAGGGTATAAAGCTACAGATGATGAAGAAGATAGACAAGTTGCTTGATCTTGCATAGCTCAGTTGTTAATATATATCTTCTATATTAATTTGTTAGCCAAAAAGGCCAATACGATACCAACAGAGAGTTCACATCACTGAGACAGAGCTCAACTTTACATTCATAGGCTAGCATCCTATTAGCAACATATGCATTCATATCCAACTAATGACAGTATAAGCAGAATTCTCTATGTGAAACCATTGTGTGTATGATAGCATACTGCAGGTTGACCATTTAGCCATACATTGCACTATGTTGGTATTTAATATAGTGACTGAATAAAATAATTCTGTTGGAGACATGTGCACTACACTGAAGCACTGTAGGGTCTTGACCACAGTTATATAGTAACTGAACAACACTGCCTTCCTGGTCTGCTGCAGTATGGTTTGACCAAATGCACAGACAAATTAGCATGCACTTATATATGCACAATGCAAAGTATGCTCATGTTAGTGCAAGCATGCACAATGGCACAATATATGCAATTCCACTTCGAAAAAGCTGCACGTCTGACAAAGCTGTGCAAATGCTTCCATAGAGGAACTTTGACCTGCATAAGACACTACCAAGAATTTAGCCACCTTTTGCAAACTTCGCCAAAGTACAGTGCCTTCTTTAGAAGACTAAATGATTTTCCTAGTAAACCATTATAATAATATATAACACTCAACAATAATTTAAAATGTCATGAAAACAGGCACAATAGCAATGCACATTTGACCTTTAGTAAGCATCATATTGGTTAATGACAGTCTTTTGTTATGTTGTGTTTCTTTGTGATGAACTCTGCTTCATTTCCTCACACAGCTTCTTCATAATATCCTCTACAAGAGCAAAGGCTAATTTCCTTGTTACAACAAAGGCAGGAGCATAAACATGTCATTGATGAGAGTGGCTTTGATCAATTGCTCCTCCACTAGGACACCAAGCCCAGGATTCAATATAGTGGTAATCAAAATAATTTGCTTCATGTTCAAGAAAGCATTTTATATAGTTGACCTCTACACACAATTAGGAATGCAAAGTTAGCACAGTTTGGATCAAGTGAGCAACTGTAATGTACTGGCATACTCCAGTTTAGAAACACAACTTTTCAGCAGGTTCAGGCAATCTAGAATTAATCACAGAAGCAGAGGAAGCAGGAGGACATTTTTGCTCCCTGGCTTCAGGTAGGATTTGGCTAAGATTTGGCTAAGATTTTAAACTGAGTTTGGGCTTGGCTCCTGTGGTCAAAGTCTAACTGTTGTGTGACTGTTGTGTTGAAAGAGAGCCAGGTACTTAAGTTGATTGACAGCAGGCATTGTCCCCTGTTAATTGAGTTTCTGGGAAAGCTTTATTTGCCAGTGAAAAAGGCACCTTTACTAACTATCCTTTGCAGTACATACAGGAAACAAAGCAACATAAACAAATACACAAAGACGTGGTTTGTTGCAGTCTGCACATAAAGTGCGTGCATATTACTTAACTGTACAAAGATCCCACTTGGCCACCACGCTCGCCAAGAGATGCAACAAAAGCAAAACATTCCCATCACATGCACCAGCTGTGGCATGTTCCGCTTTTTCACACAAAAACTAGACAACTACATCTGCTCCAAATGCAAACAGATGACTCTGATGGAGCAGAGGATCCAACAGCTCGAGCACCGTATTAAGACCCTTAAGGACATTCAGGCACTTGAGCTCTTCTTGGACACTGCACAACACGCTGCTGTAGATCAGCAGCCTGCATCACACCAACACCACCAAGACCATGATCAGGAACCTTATGGGGAGATCAACTCAAAGGTAGACAACCCTCAGGCTTGGAAGGAGGTCACCCATAGAAGGAGACGCAGGACCAGGCAGCCTCCACAGAACTCCTCTGCTCAGCTGCATTTACACAACAGATTTGAAATTCTTACATCATTAACATACAATCAGGAAACACATCTTGTGGAGGACCACAGTTTCTTAGATACCACTCAGTGGACCATCCTGGATCAATGCGCAGGGGATAGCCCTGACAGGGACAGTGCATCACCACAGTCACACTTATGTAATCATGCAAATGCTCCATCCCCAATCATAGACCAGGAGCAACAGGAACATCCTTGGGAGAGTAATGGGCTCTCGGATGTATCTCAATGGATTGTCATTGATGAATGCACTGGGGATGTTGAGGAGGAGGACAACACTTTACACCTACATGATTCACTTCAACAGCAACACTCTTCAGGGGACATACACACTGTCTTGCACAAAAGGGACCCTGTCAATCCTCAAAGGAAACAGGTCTTGGTAGTAGGTGACTCCCTCCTTAGAGGAACGGAAGCCATCATTTCCAGACCGGATGGGATGGCTCGAGAAACATGCTGCCTCCCGGGGGCAAAAATACACCATATCACTCAGAGGCTCAGCAGGCTCCTAAAGCCCCATCACCCTCCCCACCTTATGTTGATTCATGTAGGTACCAATGACACCGCTAGGCATACTTTTCAAAAGATCACAAATGATTTTCGAGCTCTGGGAACAAAGCTAAAACTGTATAATGTACATGTGATCTTTTCATCCCTCCTCCCCGTTGTAGGACATGGCTCTACAAGGGCCGGAAAAATAGTACAGGTCAATAACTGGCTCAGAAAATGGTGTCAAGAGGAGCATTTTGGCTTCCTTGACCATGGTCTACTCTTCCAAGAGGATGGACTACTGGCAAGCGATGGGGTGCATCTCACACAAGTAGGAAAACATCTTTTTGCACACAGACTCACAAACCTCATCAGGCGCACTTTAAACTAAATCCACTGGGGGAGGGGAACAACAGCCTGGCGAACACTATATTACCCACGACCACAGGGAACCGCCGTAAGGCTAAACGGAGGGCTGCACAAACACAGCAAGGACCAAGTACAGAGAGCACAATAATCCCAAATAAACAGTTCGAGGGGAGGTCACAGGGGCTTACATGTCTTTACACTAATGCTCAGAGCATGGGAAATAAGCAAGACGAACTCCAACTCCTAGCACAGCACCACACATACGATGTCATAGGCATCACTGAAACCTGGTGGGATGACTCCCATCACTGGAATTTAACCATTGAGGGCTATAACCTCTTTCACAGAAATAGAACAAAGGGGAGAGGAGGGGGAGTAGCTTTATATGTCAAAAACAGTTACGTTGCAGAAGAAATGCAAGACTGTAATCCGGGAAACCAGCTTGAAAGCATCTGGATAAGAATCAAGGGAACCGGGACTCAAAAAGATCTTGTCGTGGGTGTCTACTACAGACCTCCGAGTCAGGATGAAGGACTTGATGAAGCCTTCTGTCAACAGCTGACCAAACAGGCACAAAGAAGAGATATAGTAGTCATGGGCGATTTCAATTATCCCGATATCTGCTGGAAAACAAACTCAGCCAAGAGTACAAAGTCCAACAAATTCCTCACTTGCCTTGCAGATAATTTTATGGTCCAGAAGGTAGAAGAGGCAACAAGGGGATCAGCAACTCTTGATCTAATCTTAACAAATGTGGAAGACCTGATCAATACAGTTGAAGTGGTTGGATCCTTAGGGGCAAGTGACCATGTGCTCCTGCAGTTTGCAATACAAAGGAATGCTGAAACTAAGACAAGTCAAACACGCATTCTGGACTTTAAGAGAGCTGACTTCCAAAAAATGAAGGAATTACTGAGCGGCATTCCATGGACGCCGATATTAAAAAACAAGGGAGTTAAGGATGGATGGGAGTTTTTCAAAAGTGAAATACTCAAGGCGCAAATGCAAACAGTGCCAACAAAGAAGAAAAATAAGACAAGTGCAAAGAAGCCAGAATGGATGTCCAAAGAACTTCTAACTGAGCTAAAGCTCAAAAGTGACATGCACAAGAAGTGGAAAAGGGGAGAAATCACCAAAGAAGAATTCAAACGTATAGCCAACTCCTGTAGGGAAAAGGTTCGCAAGGCTAAAGCGCAAAATGAGCTCAGGCTTGCCAGGGACATAAAAAACAACAAAAAAGGTTTTTTTGCTTATGTTGGTAGAAAAAGGAAGAAAAAGGAGGCGATAGGGCCACTGCAAGGAGTAGATGGGGTGATGGTGACAGGGGATAGGGAAAAGGCAGAACTGCTTAATGCCTTCTTTGCCTCGGTCTTCTCACAAAAAGAAAGCCATCTTCAACCTCAGCAACATGGAATGGACGAAGGATTGGGGGAAATCCAACCCCAAATAGGGAAACAAGTTGTCCAGGAACACCTGGCCACTCTAAACGAATTCAAGTCCCCAGGGCCAGATCAGCTACATCCAAGAGTATTGAAGGAACTAGCGGAAGTTATTTCAGAACCACTGGCAATCATCTTCGAGAGTTCTTGGAGAACAGGAGAAGTCCCAGCAGATTGGAGGAGGGCGAATGTGGTCCCTATCTTCAAGAAGGGAAAAAAGAACGACCCAAACAATTACCGTCCGGTCAGCCTCACATCAATACCAGGCAAGATTCTGGAAAAGATCATTAAGGAAGTGGTCTGCAAACACTTAGAAACAAATGCGGTCATTGCTAATAGTCAACACGGATTTACCAAAAACAAGTCATGCCAGACTAATCTGATCTCTTTTTTCGATAGAGTTACGAGTTGGGTCGATACAGGGAATGCCGTGGATGTAGCATATCTAGATTTCAGTAAGGCCTTCGACAAAGTCCCCCACGACCTTCTGGCAAACAAACTAGTAAAATGTGGGCTAGACAAAACTACGGTTAGGTGGATCTGTAATTGGCTAAGCGAACGAACCCAAAGGGTGCTCACCAATGCGTCGTCTTCATCATGGAAAGAAGTGACAAGTGGAGTGCCGCAGGGCTCCGTCCTGGGCCCGGTTCTGTTCAACATCTTTATTAACGACTTAGACGAAGGGTTAGAAGGCACGATCATCAAGTTTGCAGATGACACCAAACTCGGAGGGATAGCTAACACTCCAGAAGACAGGAGCAGAATTCAAAACGATCTTGACAGACTAGAGAGATGGGCCGAAACTAACAAAATGAAGTTCAACAGGGACAAATGCAAGATACTTCACTTCGGCAGAAAAAATGGAAATCAAAGATACAGAATGGGGGACGCCTGGCTTGACAGCAGTGTGTGCGAAAAAGATCTTGGAGTCCTCGTGGACAACAAGTTAAACATGAGCCTACAATGTGATGCGGCAGCTAAAAAAGCCAATGGGATTTTGGCCTGCATCAATAGGGGAATAACGTCTAGATCCAGGGAAGTCATGCTCCCCCTCTATTCTGCCTTGGTCAGACCACACCTGGAATACTGTGTCCAGTTTTGGGCACCGCAGATGAAGGGAGATGCTGACAAGCTGGAAAGCGTCCAGAGGAGGGCAACTAAAATGATTAAGGGTCTGGAGAACAAGCCCTATGAAGAGAGGCTTAAAGAGCTGGGCATGTTTAGCCTGCAGAAGAGAAGGCTGAGAGGAGACATGATAGCCATGTACAAATATGTGAGGGGAAGTCATAGGGAGGAGGGAGCAAGCTTATTTTCTGCTGCCCTGCAGACTAGGACACGGAACAATGGCTTCAAACTACAGGAAAGGAGATTCCACCTGAACATCAGGAAGAACTTCCTCACTGTGAGGGCTGTTCGGCAGTGGAACTCTCTCCCCCGGGCCGTGGTGGAGGCTCCTTCTTTGGAGGCTTTTAAGCAGAGGCTGGATGGCCATCTGTCGGGGGTGCTTTGAATGCGATTTCCTGCTTCTTAGCGGGGGGTTGGACTAGATGGCCCTTGAGGTCTCTTCCAACTCTACTATTCTATGATTCTATGATTCTATGATTCTACAGCACAGCATTTTTGTTAGAACCAAAAACTTTTCTGAAAAACAAAGTATACTTAAAGCACGAAGCAATTCAAGCATTTCAGTTGGCTTTCCTTCCAATCGCCAACAAGCCAAAACATTCTGTTTCCCAGACTTCACACCTCCTTGATTCTCAAGTTTCTCACAGGAACCACCTTGGCAGCTCACATGTTGTTTTCCCTCCCTTACACATTATCTCAAACTGCAAGTGAAAAATAATCCCTCTTCCCAGCATCACCACCTCTGTGGCACACCTCATTATTCTGTGTTACAAAGACTATTTTAAACACAACCCCTTTTCTCAGCACCACCAGTTCGGTAGCACATCTTATCCTCCGCTCTTGCAAAGCATATGCAAAAGCATGATCAGCATAACAAAACTAGTTATCTTGACAGTGGATGTCTGTAGACCTCAGCAATACAAAAACGGTTAAAGCATAAATTCTGGATACTATATCGAATCCTGGGGTTGATGTCCTAGTGGAGGAAGAATTTGCTTTACGTCCTTACCAGCCTACATTGTGTCACAATAGAATTAATGCATTTTGACATCACTTTAACTTTCATGGCCCACTTCTATGGAATCGTGGGAACTGTAATTTTGCAAGGCCTTTAGTCTTCTCTGATAAGGAATGCGGGTGCCTTACTAAACTGCAACTTCAATAATTCCATAACATTGAGTCATGGCAGTTCAAGTGCTGTCAAACTGCATTATTTCTACAATATAGATGCAGCCAAGGATATGCAAGCACAAGGTCTCTGTCACAATCTCTACTCACTGGAGATCACTCAAGCAAGGAGAAGAGGGAAGATCAATCAGCTGATCACCAGATCACCATCAATTGCAGCAACTTCTGTCTGATAAATGGAGATTGTGAGACTTGCACAGCCCAATTCCCTAAACTGGGGAGACATTGGGATTAGTAAAGATAAAGGTTTTCCCTTGACATTAAGTCCAGTCATGTCTGACTCGGGGGGTTGGTGCTCATCTCCATTTCTAAGCCGAAGAGTCAGAGTTGTCTGTAAACACATCCAAGGTCATGTGGCCAGCATGCCTGCATGGAGCGCAGTTACCTTCCCGCTGGAGCAGTACCTATTGATCTACTCACATTTGCATGTTTTCAAACTGCTTGGCAGAAGCTGGGGCTAACAGCAGGAGCTCACCCCATTCCTCAGATTTGAACTGCCAATCTTTTGGTCAGCAAGTTTAGTAGCTCAGCAGTTTAACCTGCTGTGCCACCGGGGCTCCACATTGAGATTATGAATATGAAAAAACTACTGTTGTGTTTTATTGTGCTTTCAAGTCGTTTTGACAAATGGAAACTTCAAGGTCAACCGATCACTGAATTTTGATAGGGTAACCTTAAAGTCACCATAAGTCAGAAACTACTTGAAGATGCACAACAAAAAAAAATATTTGTGGTGTGACTGGATATATGGTGTGAGACAGGGGCGGTTCAATCATTAGACGAAGTATGCGGTTGCTGAAGGCGCCATCCTCTAGGGAGCACCTCCGGCAGGTGCGACTTTCCTGCCTCTGCGGCTGTGACCTGGCCTGACCTGCATGGCAGCCGGGCCACCATGGCAGTTAAAAGTGGTGCCGAGGTGCCTTCACTTTAAAGCAGAAGTACAGAGTCGCTTCCTTCAAGTGCTTCCCAAGCTTCGGTGGTGATCCAGGTGTTTTGGACTCCAGTTCCCACCAACCCAGAGCATCAGCAGCCAAAGCAGTGAGGCTGTTGGGAGTTGAAATTTCCTCCCTGGGGGCATGACCTAAGGAAGAGGCCACTCAAGTTTGGGTGTGGCGGCTGCAGCTTGCTCCCAGTTCCAGTAAGGAATGGAGGGCAGAGGCATGGAAAGTGGGGGCCAGGGCGACGGGGGCACCTATGGATCGGCCATAGGCGGGCAGCCCCTTTGACCTGTGGCATTTCCTTCAGCAGCCCCAAGTCCTCGCCCGACTCCACAGATCTGTAAGCCAGGACTTGGGGTGGGCGCTGGGTTCAGGAGGCGGTTGAAGGAGCTCTCCGAGAGCTCCCGGGAAGGGCTGAGGTGCGGCCTCCTGATTGGTTGCTTCAGATACCTGGGCTTGAGGGAGGGAGTCACCGGCCCGAAGACTTTCTGAAACTCACAGGATTGTATAGCATTGAGTCATGGCAGTTAAAAGTGCACCCAAGTTGCATTTGTTTACTTTACAGCAGGCATAGGTTGTTTTGGACTTCAACTCCCACAATTCCTAACAGTGAGGGGCAACCATGAAAACTATTTGCTCAACTATCTATGGCAGGCATGGGGCAAACTTCAGCCCTCCGGGTGTTTGGACTGCAACTCCCACAATTCCTAACAGCCGGTAGTAACAGTCGCTTACACTTGAAAATTACCTAGGGCCGGCCCTGGTGTGAGATGTGCATCCAAATAGCTTGGCTTCATTGGGACCATTGGCAATCTGGAGGAAACCAAAATCCAAATATGGCCTACTTGTTTTGAATAATTTTGGAAGGATTTGTGTATTTTTTTTAAATGCCATGTTTCAGCTAAAGATTTAGGAAACTTCTCCAGAAGCTGAAGAAAGCTTCTGTGATATCGAATGAAAAACTGCCAACTTTTGATATATCCATGTCTGGCAAAATATTTCTTTGGCCTTTCTAATTGTTAATTCCAAAATCTAAGCAGAAAGTGATACTAATTGCAATTACATGGTGATTTCATCCTGTGCAAATATTTTTCTTGCAATATTGTGCTTAGTGACAGAGTAGGACATGGTGTGCTTTGTTTTGTAGTATTTTTAGGGTTGGAATACTAGATTCTACTTCATTTTTTTCATTATTTACATTTTTAAAAATTATCTACTGAGTTAAGGCCCGTTTTTTTAAAGAACACAGAATCTATCATGGCAGATTATCAATTGAAGAATTATTTGTTTGAATAGTCTACTCTATTCTAACACTTCTTGAGAAGAATTCGCACTGTATGATCTGACATTCTAACTTTTTGTAATTTAGTTGGAAGCTGGAATTTATGTATGTTAAATTCTTAGATATTTTGAAATGGTGCAAACTCAGAAAGTATGATAGCATAGATTGTTTCTTATCTGTTAGCTGCATCCACTTTTTTGTGCATTGATGCCTGTAGACCTAATAATTTTAATAGCTATACGTCCAACCATAAAACTATGTCCAACCTTCTACCATTTTCAGTGGTACTTGATGATTTGGATGTCAATGGAATAACACATTATGACCATGGTTTTATTTCAGGAGCAGAATTCTACACATTGGATAGTGTCTTTAAAGCTTGGATTTAAACCTAGAACAGCTTAATGGCCACAATAACAGAAGAGAAGTCAGTAATCACCACTGATACTATAATTTAACTCAACGTGTACTGGAGCTTGTGTTCCTAATACAATGATATCTTAGGGTGCAGCTACATTGTAGCATTAATGCAGTTTGACACCACTTTACTGCCATGGCTCCATGCTGTGGAATCCTGAGAATTTACAAGATCTTTCACTTCTCTGTCAAGGAATGCTAATGGCTCACCAACTATGATTTCAATGATTCCATAAAACTGAGTTATGGCAGTAAAAGTGGTGTTAAACAGCACTAATTCTACAGTGTAGATGCACCCTTATTGGAAGAAGGAAGCTTTAGCAACTATGCTACATAACCAGTGAATGTTTTTACTGACAGCTTAGCGAGGTTACTTTTGGAAAACAAGTCCCAGAATCTCCAACCCACCTTATGCACAAAATTGTGTTGGTTGGGGGATTTAGTGCTCTTTCTATGTCAGAGCTCTCCCTGAGATAGAGAAACTAAATAAGCTGTAGACGTAATAAAGACAGAAGTAGGGAAAATGAAGTCTGACACTCCCCCCGACCATGCACTTTATCTTTTGAACCATATCACCAGCCATGCAAGTTATAAAATTTTGTATTATCTATAATGATATCCAGATGTTAACTGCTGGGAATGAGATGCTAGACGGGATAAATAATTGTTTGTTCCAATGAGGTAAAGTATATTATGAGTCCCAGGGAAACATGGTGCTATTCAGCCATGTTGCTGTTGTTGCTAATGTATCTGTGGCCCGAATTGTTGTGAATTCAATTCATACCCATCCTTACTCACAAGAGTTCATGGCAGCTGACAACTGCATAGTAACAGAGCATTAAAATCACAGATCTCTAGGACAGAGATTTAACAGAGATGAAATTAGGGAAAGGTGAATATTTGTATCAAAACTAATTGATACTAATATTTACCTAATATAATATTTCTAACAACTTTGAGCACTTTATAAATCCTGAATGATGATAAAGAAGACTCAGTGGTAATTCATAAAAATCAATTTCTGAAATGTTGCTTGAGTTTAGATGTTACACATGATCAGGGAGGGAAAGAAGAACATAGAGAGGAAGGGAGGAAGAACTCCTAGAACTGCTATATCAAGAAAGAGTGTGGATGCAAACCTGGGAACAGGAAGATAAAATCAAGACAAAAGAATGATAGATTTTCAATATTTCCATAGACATCTTTTCCTTTCTGGATGAGCCTTACAATTTTGTTGTTGTAATGCAGAAGCAGAATAGGGGACTGGTGACTTGTTCAGCTTCTGAATGAATTATCATATATACTCATATATAAGTCAACCTCACTTATGACTTGAGGGAAGGTTTTATGGCCAAAATTATGGATTTTGTTATGACCTGTGGATAAGTTTCATACAGGTCCTGCACCATCTGCTCTTTAGGACACTTAAGTCCTCTGATGAATACTTACTTCAACCAGCCAGAATCTGACTGGCGGCCATCACTCAAAGGGCCTTTTCATTGGCTGCCCCACAACTGTGGAATGACCTGCTGGAGGAGCTTTGACAGCTAAACAATTGCTACTATTTTTCAGTTCTGTATCAGTGTTTGGTATAAGTTTCTATATTTTTGTGATTTTATCAATGTAATTTATTGTATATACAGTGTTCCCTTACTTATCACGGGGGTTACGTTCTAGGACCACCCGCAATAAGTGAAAATCCGTGAAGTAGGGACACTATATTTATTTCAGTACTGTATTTATACATTATTGTAATATTTGTACTTTATTTTAGCAGTTACAATTTACAGTGCACCAGCAGAGAAGAAGAATGGAAGCTAAATAACCCTTTTTTCATTTCCAACCCTTCCCTACCCTTCCTTTTCCCCCTTCCAAAATCCTTTGCACACTGCAAAAACCCATGAAACCACAAAAATACCGCAATAAATGGTGTAGTGTGCATTAATATTTATTGAAAACCCGCGAAACAGCGAGGCCACAAAAAACAAACCACGAAGTAGCGCGGGAACACTGTATATGTTATGTTCATATGTTTCAGACTTCTTGTACCCTGTCTTGAGTCATCAGCAGAGACAGGCAATAATAATAATAATAATAATAATAATAATAATAATAATAATAATAATAATAATAATAATAATAATTAATAGTTATTAGTTGAGGGTCATCTCTGGAAAGGGGAAAACAACAATGACAAATCAGCTGCCCCTTGTCACTCCTGCTATTTCCCCACTCAGACATTTTAAAAGGCCAGAAAGAGTAGAGGGGTTTGGTTCATCTTTTAGCTTCTCCTAGGATAGATTGAGCTCTTGTTTTTAATCACTCTGCTCAGAAAGGGAATGGTTTCCTTTTTTAATAAGGCGCAAAGTACAGTTCTCACTTTGACCAGTGGATAAACTAACATAAGTTTGTGGGGTTGACCACCCCTATCGCTCACATTAGCTCAACAAAATGTTGAGCCTCCACTGACTTGGAAAGCACAGAGTAAAATGGACCAATGACCTGATCCAGGTGCAGTATGGAAAAATGGGAGACTGTGGTGGTCTTTATAGCTGTATGTTCTCATCAGAAACTTAGATAAAGTATTAGTCACTGTATGTGAACAATACTGTTTCCAACATTTTATGTGCTGTATTTATGAAAAGTAAATATGGAAGGGGATCTTTGAGGCAATTTTTATAGCCTTAATTTCTGGTATGATGTATTTGGCAAAAGTTTCTAGAACAGAAATGTACATCCACCCCCACCACCCAGTCCCAGCCCTCTTTCAGCCAAAACATTTCATTTTATGGAATTAGGGTTCTGAACACTCTGTTTTACACTCTCTTCACATGTGAAAAAGGTTGAGTGGCAAGGAGAAAACCTCAATCTGAATCAATTATTCTGATATTCTTCCATATTTTCTATGGTTCCTTACCCATTCCTTGCTTATTTATTTTGTATTTCTACCAGAGAGACCACAAAAAGAGAAGAAATTGGTTCATATGGTGCCAAACCATAGAATGTCTGAAAAAGAGCAGTGTATTTCTTCCACATTGAAATAAATTTATGTAACACATATTTTTTAAATTATATGCTCATAAAAATATATGGATGGGTTACAAAGGGCATTTAAAGTAGCATCTTTTTGAGTGCTGTGAACTGCGTTTCTTGATGTCTATACATAAGCAGCATGCAATCACCATATGTAAATGTGTATACTTTCTTACATAATGGGCGTGGAAGAAGCCATAAATCCTTTTCCAAGTGTGTGGGGACATTTTGAAACATGAGAAATAGTCACGGTCACCCTCACAAAATAGCTGTCATAAGTTCTGTGTCCAGCCAAAAGCAGCTACTATAAAATAAGTAACTTTTCCAAGACACTACAGTATATATCCTTTTGTCAAGATCACTCATAGTGCTCACATTCCTGCATCTCACATACCCTCATCCATACATTCACTCACTGATAAGCATTTACTCCTTTCATCTTATAAAACTACATACACACATCACTTCATTTCTTCCTCCTTTACCTTCCCAACCTAGATCATATACCCGCCAATGTTTTACAGATGAAAACGGGACAAATTTGGCTCAGCAGCATCACATACACATGCATATATACCAGAGACCTAATTGGCAAAATCTGTGATTCAGGAGAACATGATTTGAATCCCCACTTGGTTAAGAACACTCAATGCTCTGCATTGCACTTAACACTATTCAGTTATCTGGGGCGCACATTGAAAGTGGACTTCATTATGGGTGTGCAAATGATCCTGAAGTGTACATGGCTACAGAGGAATTCTAATTTAGATAATTTAGATACAAAAATTGTGTTTTCTTTTTTAACTTCCTAGGGCTAGTATGTTTCCTGATACCAATTGCTCAAGGACAAATGATGAAGGGTGGGTGCAAAGCTGGATTAAGACTATGCTGAGTCACTATATTACATCAAATTTTAGAGAACATATGGCATTACTTTTGAGTATTGTGTAAAATGTCTACAAACATCACTCTCAACTTGCCTTCAAAATATCATGTAAATCTCTTGGGAAAACAGGCGGACAAACGTCAGCATTCTGGAAGAAGCAAAGACCACCAGCACTGAAGTGATGGTTCACCACCATCAACTTTACGGGACTGGCCACATTGTTTGAATGCCCCATTACGGTCTCCCAAAACAGTTAATTTATTTTCAACTCAAGAATGGAAAACTGAATGTTGATGGACAGCAAAAGAGACTTAAAGATGGGCTTAAAGCTAACCTTTAAAAAAGTGGAATAAACACTGTGAATTGGGAAGCCCTAGCCCTCTAGCATTGTAACTGGAGGTCAGCTGTTACCAACAATGCTGTGGATTTTGAAGAGGCATGAATAAAAGGTGAATGGGAGAAACATGCCACGCATCAAGCAAACACTTATCAGGACCACCTTCCACCTGGAAATGTATGTCCTCATTGCGCAAGTCAAATACGGATCCAGAATAGGGCTCCACAGTCACTTATGGACCCACTACCAATATTCTGCGCTTGGAAGACAATCATACTTGGTCACAAGGATCACCAGAGATGATCATAAAAATGGATGATGAGTCATTTTTTATTTTTATTTTTTCAATAATTAAAAGCCACTCATAACCTGAGTCCCTAAATTATAGATTGATTTGTTTGTTTACTAATGTGGTTGGGGAAAGTTTCTTGCTTTTATGCCTAGATTGGAGACTTTTGGAATATATTTGCTAGACACTGTTGAAAAAGTAGAAATAGGAAGTGACACTAGGTAGTCAAGTTTTGTTCCAATCCAGAAGAGTTGTCTTGACATCATTAGCAATTTCTGTTAAGATGTGCAGCCACCATGTTTCATGTAATCTCCAGGACACCATCCCAATATCCATACTTCTAGCTTTCAGTAAAATGCTTTAGGAAAGTCTGAACGAAATGCACATAATGAACCTACCACAAAAAAAGCATCTATCAAAAGTTATGTTGACAATTATCACCAAATCTGTTGATCAATAGGTTTCAAAAGACAATGCTGGACAGTGAATGCTATAAAGTCAGAGCTTCCACTCCTTTGGTTCAATGAAACAACAAGATCTGAAAACCATAAACATTTGGCTCTCCTTCAAACTCTGACTCTGCTCTTGTGATTTCTGGGCATGCTTTTTATGGTTTTCCATATGTTTTCAGTTCTCTGCTTATTTGTTTCTAAGGTGACGTTAGCGACTAATTTTTTATTTATTCATTCTCTTTATTTCTGATGACTAATTTGCAATGGACACGTTTATTCTAAAATCTAAACTATTGTGCAATATTGTTATTCTGAGGTAAAGGAGCATAGGAAGAGGAAGATTAGAGGTCTGTGCCATATTTTCTGGTACTTTGTTTCCAATGAGATCGAGATAAATTTGGCCTAAGATGACAAGATGCTCATTTTTTTAAGTCAAAGTGCATAATATTCAAGGCAAGCTAAGTTATTTTCTCATGTAAAGCAAAAACATGAAAAAGAAATCCCAAATTTGCTTCCTTGATTGTATTACACTCTCCAGTTATAGCAGTTTGATGCCTCTTTAATTGTCATGGTTCCATCCTATGGAATCCTAGTAGCTCTACCCAAGCATCATGGAGTTTGCAGTTATTAATACAAAACTGATAGCAGAAATGGATCCAGGTTCAGCCAAAATGCACAAGCCTAATATATATACCTTCAATTCTAAGACACAACCAAATTTTAAAGATGTTTATATGTGGGAAAGGGGCATCTTATTGTTATTATTGTTATGCCTTTCTGACTGATGACTTCATCAGATGGGTTTTTTCTCCTGTCCTAGTGCGCTATCAGCGGGCTGCTGGGATAGAGTCTGCTGGAACCTATCATATGACGCAGGGCTACTTACAACAGGTCTCCATTGGGCTCCATCCAGGGAGTATGCCATCTCCAGCCTTCTCTATCTCCATGTGATGAGGCCCTTATGGTAATCCTAAAAGAGCCCTAACACAGGGTTTTCTTGGGCTGAGAGTGTGTGATTCACCCAGTCAGTTTCAGGAATGTGGCTGTGCCGGGAATCATTCAGTGCTCAAATCACTATACTACACCGGCTCTTCAGGAAGAACTAGATGCAGTAATAATCTGACATGAAGCGGCTTTCTCTGTGCCTAACCCTCAGGAAAGACATGTTTCTAAAACAAAGAGATTAAATTTTCTTTAATGCCTTATCATTTTTTTGTGACATGCCAGGATTGCAGGACAGTGATGAAAATATCTGAGGGAAATGTTCTGTTCCCTTAGGACAATCCTTGTGTGGCATATAGCTCCTGTTTCTGGCTTTTAAAATGGGAATATGGCTGGGGGACATTTTTTTACAAAAACAAAGAAACCCTCAGCTTCTGGGATTGCTAAATGAGGATCCTACTAAATAATGAGAGCCAAACAGATGGAAAAAATTGGAAATCCAGCATTGAAATCCAGATGTTTTATGTGCATGTCTCCTCTCTGATAAGAAAATATAAATAAAAAAGCTTTGACAAAGGTACCTCAATTTTTATGTGCAAATAAAACAAAGATGGTACATAAGGGATCTGAGCCAAGTAAGTGTTTCAAGTGGTTGAAACCCCCTTGAAAATTCATATCCTGTTGCTAATATCTAACCATGAGTGAAGCATTACATGGTATCAGCTTTTCAGTGGAGTGGATCTGATTTTGAATCATTTGCCTTGGACCCCGTTCAACTCCAGCCATTTGGAATTCACTAAGAATGAGCCTGAGGTCTTTACATATTCTTTTAAGCAAAGGCTGCACAGTATTGGACCAAAAACCCAAACACAGACCACCAGCCACGGAGACCTCCAGGGGCTCTGCAATTGCAGCATTTTGTTCAGGGAGTGGGGAGATAAAAAAGCACTATGGCTATGAAGCACTGCCAAAACTGCAATACAGGCTAAGCATCCCTTATCCAGAATTCTGAAATCCAAAACTGTCCACATGGATGGCTGAGAGACTAATCACTTTCAATCTATCTCTATAAGGTGTATGTGAAACAATGAATGTTGTGTTTAGACTTGGATCTCATCTCCAAGACATCTTATTATGTGTGTACATGTAAATACTACTATCCAAAATGAAAAACAGACCCAAACACTTTTGGGACCAGGTATTTTACATACGGGATATTCAGTGTGTACACAACTGATTGCCCACTTTCTGATGCTTTCTATCAGTGATTGATCCTGGAAATGTTACTTTTAGGGGGACAACTTGCAGAATATCTCTGCCAGAATGGCCAGTGTCCATCTCTATCCCCACTTTCCAGAAAAGGATATAACATAAGAATATAAGACCCGTTTTCTGGTGTGGCCTCTGGATCTCCAAAGTGAAGGCATGGTGATTTCTACTGTTTCTCACCAGCATCAACTTCAGATCTTGATATTTTGATACCTTGAGTCTTTGCTCAAATAAAGCAACAGAAAAACAAAAGGGTAAAGAAAAAGAGAAGGAGGGTAATGCAAAGAGAGAGGAACAAATAATACAAAGAGAAAAAGAAATAGATATTTTTAAACAACTGTGACTTATGTTTATTTCATGCAGACTAAGGCCCCATCTACACTGCCATATAATCCAGTTCCTGAATCCAGATTATCTGCTTTGATTATCTGGATTACATGGCAGTGTACATTTGAACTATAATCCAATTAAAATCAGATAATCTGGATTCAGAAACTGGATTATATGGCAGGGTAGATCCTCCCTTAGTTATTCTCCAAAATACCATATGAAATATTGGAAAGATGCATTAGTAGACACCATATCCAGAAAATAGATAAGAAAGAGATAGGCATAATATGTACAGTGTTCCCTCACTTATTGCAGGGATTATGTTCCAGGACCACCTGCAATGAGTGAAAATCCGCAAAGTAGGGACACTATATTTATTTTAATATTTATACCTTATTTTAGTAGTTATACACTATTTTAAGTCTTTATCAACCAATCGTGTGTTGATAAATCACCTCCTTCTTCCGTTGCCACTTGGGCTCCTTTTCTCTCCCTTTGTCTTCTCCTTCCTCCCTTCCTTAGGCAGTAAATTGTAATTTTTTATGATTTATAATATTCTTTTAGAGTTTATTGAAAAACCGCGCAACAGCGAATCCACAAAAAGTGAACCGCGAAGTAGTGAGGGAACACTGTATAAGGATTAAACATCAAGATTCGATAATCATACCATGTGATAAGTAGTGATTCCTTATTCTAATCTTTGTTTCTAAATTTGCATGAGCCAATGTGGTATAGTAGTTTGAGCGCCGGGCTGCAATTCCAGAGACCAGAGTTCTACTCATTGGGAAAATTCACACACTTTCAGCTTCAGAGGAAGGCAAAGTCAAATTCCCTCTAAACAGGTCTTGCCAAGAAAATCCAGTGAAAGAGTTGCTATCAATCTGAAACAAGGGACATGAGAGAAGCCTCCTACAAGGATGGTAAAACATCAAACATCTGGGCATTCCCTGGGGAACATCCTTGCAGATGGCCAATTCTCTCACACCAGAAGCAACTTGTAGTTTCTCAAGTCACTCCTGACATGGAAAAAAAACCCATGAAGGGATGTAACAACAATTCTTGATTCTAATCTTTGTTTCACAATCTTTCTCATTAAAAAAGAGCAGAGCATTATTCTAACTGTGAAACAACTGTTAGTTTTGTGGTTAGGGACATAAGAAAAGTGGAAAAACCTGTGAATTAAAATACACTTCTTTTTGCCTGAGATAACCTCTCTCTAAAAATACCTGGGCCCTCCAGTGTGAATCTATTATCAACTTTTGGAAGTTAATCATAGAGCTGTAATGGAGGACCTAGAGATTCCTAGAGAAGTCATTTTAATCAAATATACAAATAATCAAATCTGCAAAAGTTAAACCCACAACAGTGGAAGGCTGACTGTATACACCCTCTGGGTGTGGACTTTTCCGTTAACTATGGCACAACTGTTAAAAACTGCGGATAGACCAATTCTCTTAAGACATCCCCTTTTCCTATTTTACTTAAAGCAGTTTAATACCTTCCTAATGTATGGGAAAGACACAGTCCTTGAGAGTACTGATAGTTCAAACTAGACTGGATTCATTGCGTCAAGTCCAGGATGATGTGTCAACACTTATGTAAATCTCAGTGATTTTAATATGTTTACTTGAGTTGAAATTAACCATAGGGTCCAAACCATATCTGAAATGAAATTACTTGTTTTGTAGTGTTGCTACCACCATGTTTCCTCTATACATATGTATGTCAAAGTTGCATATCATGGATGACAAAAGTAGGTCCTAAATTGTTGTTGTTTTTTCTGCCAAAGGTCACCAACAGATTAGGGAATTGCATGACCAGCTCTAGTCGTTTATCATGGCTCAGTGGTAGAATTTTGCTTTCCATGCAAATTGTTCCAGGTTAAGACTTTTTTAAATTTAGGCAAACCTTTGACTGATTTTAATCATACGGCAGAATAGTGTTCAAAGTAGTGTGCTCTGTTTTTGTTCTCTGTGTTTTTAATTATGATTTAAATATGTTTTGAATTGTTTTTAATTTTGTGCTTTGAATAGAATGAGTGTTGAATTATTACTTTAATGTTATAGTATAATTTTGGATAAACTTTTATTTTGGGTGCATCAATGTGGCTCAGTGCTATGAAGACCTAGGAGTTGTTATTTTACAATGTCCTTAGCCTTCTTTGACAAACTACCATATTTCCTGGGATTGAGCCTTGACAGTTTAAGTGGTGTCAAACTAAATCCATTCCTCAATGTACAGCTAACATTTGCCAGTAGTCTTGGTGGAGCCCTTGGTGGGAGAAAAACGGGATATAAATTGAATGAATACACAAAAAATAACCAGTCCCTGGCATCATGTTGGCTGGGAACTCCCACAGCCATCATGACCAAAGGTCTACAACTGAATGCAGTAGCCCATCATATCTGAAAGGAACAAAAGTGGAGTAGGCTCTTCTAGCATCTGTTATCTTGATCCTATACTCATCAACATTTTGCAGATGTGGTCAAAAGACATGCAAGTGTGGTCTTGGTGGCAATCATTATCAAAGGGAAAGAACAGAGAAGGGTTTATCCTGATGATCCCAGGAATGGTTCAATTTATACAGAAAGAAATGATCTGCCAAATACAGCTTTATAAGTCATAATCAGCATTTTTAATTGTGCCTGGAAACAAGCTGTCTGGCAGTTGAAACAAGGGAGTGGTGTGATCCCTGTTTCATCTGCGAAACACTAACTGGTATGAAATTGTTCTTGTTTTTATGTACCACAGCACTGAAAAATGTGACCATCCACCAGAAACAGCCTAATTCATTCTACCACCTCAGGTTTCTGTCACCTCATTCAGCTGATAGAATTCTGTACTTTAAAGAAAGTTTGAGTTGGTTGGTTAGTGTTGCTATGTTATTTTTGTTCACTGAATGTTGAATAGGATAAGCTCTGTCTTACATTAGGTAAGATCGCATGCACGTTTTGAGCACCGAAGTGAAAGTTGAGACATCCTTGTTGTGAAATTGTTTTGTTTTGTTTTTTGATGGCAAACTAGCCATTGTCAAGCCACAGTAATAGCGTTTATTCAACAGCTGTGGTCCCAAGGGGCTGCCAATGGATTTTTTCAACTTCCCTGCAATGTGTCAGCCAGGCCTCTCACCCCCCACTCTCTCTTTGCAAGCTCATCATCAACAAGAAGGAGATGCGTTTGCTGAGTTTGGCCTGGGAACACACAGCAGGAAGGCTTGCCCCATTTGTGTAAACTGTTGAAAATTTAAAGCCATGGTATCCACAACAACAGCATCTTGAAAATAACACTTGCGAAGGCTGCTGTAGTTTCACATTTTGTTGCAACAACAGAAGGGAAACAGGCCAGCTGTGGTCTGCATCCTGAGTCTCCAGGGGCAAAAACGAAGCTGCAGGAGAAGTAACAGGACCTCCTGTCTCATGGTGAGAAAGTATGTATCTGCCAAGGCTTAATGATGCAAGTAGTAGAGGCTGCAGTTTCCTTTTGTTTTAGCCTTCTGGGAAGGGCAAGATTATTATGCCCATGGTAGCAAATGTTATTAAGGAAGAGGAACAAACCAGCTAGTAGAAACTACTGGGAAGAGTATGACTTTGTCCCCTTTTGACCTCATCTCCTCTCTCATTTGCCACTATGCTGAGTTGAGTTTGCCAAAATTGAAGCAAACGAGGATGAAGGAGGAAAGCGGAAGGAAAGAGAAACTGGAACATTCTAAAAGCAGCTGAAAAAATGAATAATCAGGGATGTCTCTGCAAAATTGGAACAGTTGGAGGAATGGGGTAAGTTACAAATTCAACTGAGTATTTAGAAATATATTTTAGGTATCTAGAAGAAAAGTGATAGGCAAAATTACCAAGGGACTGTGAACACAGCAAATATAAACGTTCAAGATGTCTCGCCATCCGTGATGCTAAACTTTTGGGGACTAAAGGGAATTTTTATTGATGGGGAAGCAGAATTCTCATTAAGGAAAGCAATGCCCTTATTTTACACACGCACTCCTGAAGCATCCTAAAAGTAGTTGTTAAAACTCAGGACCTCTTAGGCCTCATTATCAATTACTCCTCCCTTAGCCCTCCATATCAGGATGCTGAATTGGAGACCTTTCATCTATATTTTCCACAATGCACTGGTGAGATACTAAAGCATTATGGGATATTCAAAAAGCTGTTCCTTGCCATCCTTGGAGTAATATCAAGCATTGCCAAATAAACCTATCTGAAGGCCTGCCTAGTTTTGAAATCTTTGGAGAAGGCCCCTTTTGGGTCCCACCTGCCATCTTTGGAATTTCATCTGCTGGGTGATAGAATGCTTACAGGCAGCAGTTAGAGATCCTAATTAAGGAGCAAAGGCACTAATGGTTTAGAGAAACAAAGGCTTGATCTGCACTACCCTATATCCTGGGATGTGATCCCAAACTATCTGCTTTGAACTGGAGTATATGAATCTCGTACACTGACAGATAATCTGAGACAAGAAAATAATCTGGGATCAGATTCTGGGATAGAGGGCAGTGTAAATCCAGCCTGATCTTCTCTGTCTGAGAGAACTTGATATATCCTTGAGGTTGGCTTTTCTATACAAAATCGAATAATAACATGTGTTGCCACTTTAATTGTTAACATGGTTCTGAAGCTGAGATATGTTCAGCTTCTGTAGAGAAGGTGTTCTGCTTCTGTATATTCCAATCAAATTACCATTACAGAACATGTATCTACTTGTAGATTTCCAATCAATTGCATCATTGGTCAAATTTGCACTTACATGTCCTGTTAATTTTGCATTGGTGGTTGCTTGTAATAGATGTTTCAGGGATGCAGTTTCTATTAGAAGTGGTGAAGAGGTTCTTCTGCATAAATTCCAAACAATTGCTGATAAGCATGGTCTTTTCACTTTGCCTCTGTACAGAAAGTTCCCAATGGCTTCTCTGTATTTGTTGTTGTCTGGTAATAATTACTTTCTATCATGTGCTTCCAGTAGGTGATCTCCATAGGAGTGTTTGCGGGGTGTGCCTCGGTTAATCCAAGATGCTTCAGCAGTTCTAGTATTGGTTGCTTTTGGTTAAGAAGATAATTTCCATCTTCTTCTCTTTCAGCTTGTATTCCAAGATAATATGTGTTATCTTCTAGGAATTTCACTTTTACCTCCTTGATTAAATGTTTTATGATACCACTGCTATCTTCTCTTTCTTCACAACAAACAATTAGGTCATCAGTATATAGGTCAAAATGTTCATTTGTTGTCCTTGTATCTTGAGTAGAGGCATATATCAGTCTTTCCTTGGGTAAAACCCTTCTCAAGAAACATCTTCTTCAACTTTTCATGCTTTAGCAACTCATTTTAATCCATTAAATCCTTTGAAGTTTGATTATGTGTTATTTTTGTCTTCAAAGTCTGAAAGTTCTATCATCTGATAGTTTTCCATGTTCAATATACATCTTTCTTAGTGGCCGAAATATTTAAGAGCATTCTTATTGGAGTGTGTTTCATCAATAGTCTGATCACAATCTTCTCCAAACTCTTGTGAGTGTTCTTTGGCAACTAATCTAGATTTGTATCTCGGAATCTGTCCTTGAGCATCATATTTGATCTTAAAAATCCATTTACATCAGACAGATTTTTTTCCTTGTGGATCTTCTGTAAGTAACCAAGTTTTGGTTTTGTATAAAAACTCAATTTCCTCTGCTGCAGTTCTTTTCCATTCGTTTCTTTCATTATGGACATCTTGTCTAATTCAGCCCATGTGGATGGATTTTGTACTTCTTCCAGTTTTGCAAGATCAGAGAAACATTTGGGGGTTGTTGTTGTTTTTTTAATTAGGTCTACCTGATTGTCTGAGGCCCCATCTACACTAACATATAAAATCCAGATTGTCTGCTTTGACCTGGTTTATAGGGCAGTTTACACTCATATAATCCAGTTCAAAGCAGTTAGTCTGAATTATCTGATTTGGTAATCTCTGTATTTCCTCCTGTCTTGACTATCTCATTGGTGAGTCTTAGTGCCACATTGGGTTGTTCTTGTTTATCAGGAACCGGAATAGAGTGTTTGCCATCCAGCTCTTCTTTTGGCCATCTTTCAATGATAAAGCACATGATTCGCATGGAATATTTCCCAGTTCAGTCCCTAATACCACTAATTAAAAGAACTGGACTGGTGGGAAAGACTGCTAATTTAACTAGTTGTATTAGCCATAAGACCACAAGGGACAATAGGTAAAAAAAATCAATTAATGCAAATGTTGAATGAGACATTAATATTTAAACCCTCTAGAATACTGACCAAATTAGATGCACCTGGTTTATGAAGAAAAAAGCAATATACCATAGTATGATCCTCATATCCACGGGACTGGTATCTGTGGTTTCATTTATCCATGTTCCACAAAATATGTCCTCTCCAAGTAGTCTCCAGGTCCTCCAGTGTGACTTGGTGGTCTTCATGGGACAGGAGTCCTGCATCTCAATAAAGTACTGTATTTATTTCTTCTGATTTTCCACCAGGATTTTTCTCCTTTGCAAACTCTTGATGTTGTCACAGCTACAGCTACTACTGCTTCCATTGTTGTAATTGCTATGTTACATTGTTTTATATCTCAGGGACTACTAGCCATAAAGAATCCTAGAACTTGATGATGCCCATTTAATGAGTATTTTACACTCACAAGGAAGACCAGTTCCATCAAATGGAGCAGGGCAAATACAATTCTTTAAAGGTAGGAAAATTTATATTATGATGAGTAAGGCTGGATAACATAGATTAATTGTGAGCTATCAGATAAAACCAAAAACCCTTTAATGAAGATGGCTGAAGAAATTCCACAAGTCCCACTGTAAGCAGTTGAGCTTTATGTGAAAATCTGCTGGGATTTAAACTCAGAACTCCAAGAGATGATGTTTTGTAATGTCAAACTTGAATTACATAAGCTCCTTGCCAACTTTTAAAAATTCTAGTCTAATAAGAGCTTTTAGAAGGCTAAAAAATAACATATATATCTTCAAAGCAGAAACATGTGAAGGAGGTTAGTAACACCTCAACAGTGATTTATTACTGAGTGTTTTCTTCCCAAAACAGAACTCCCTATCTTATCTCTACTGAGTCAGCACAGCCATAAAATGGCAACCGGATTACAAACAGCATCTGCCAAAGATCAAACAAGGTTGAATGCGGCTGAAGACGAGGATAGTTTTGTTTGTTTTTTTAAAAGAGCCTAGTACTGTACAATATTAGCAAAACTTCAAAAGACAATTGAGGGCAGACTGAGCAAAGTTCTTGGATATAACATTTTTCAAACATGTCAGTTGACTTGAAGATGTAAAGAATACGGCATCTGTGACCCTTAGACTTCACCACTTTTCATGAGACTTTAAAAACTTTAAGAAGTGAAAATGTAATTATCAAATGAAGGTAGGAGGTGATTGACAATTATCATCACAGAATTAAAATTTAAATTTGAGGAATTTCAGATACAGTAGAGTCTCACTCATCCAACATTCGCTTATCCAACGTTCTGGATTATCCAATGCATTTTTTGGAGTCAATGTTTTCAATACATCGTGATATTTTGATGCTAAATTTGTAAATACAGTAATTACTACGTAGCATTACTGCATATTGAACTACTTTTTCTGTCAAATTTGTTGTATAACATGATGTTTTGGTGCTTAATTTGTAAAATCATAACCTAATTTGATGTTTAATAGGCTTCTCCTTAATCTCTCCTTATTATCCAACATATTCGCTTATCCAACGTTCTGTCGGCCCATTTATTTATTTATTTATTTATTTTTCAAACTTATGTGCCGCCACTCCCCTAGGGCTCGGAGCGGCTTACAAGAACCGGCTAAAATCAACAATTTAAAAAACATCTTAAAAACATCTTTTAAAAAAATCTTAAAAACATCCTAAAAGCACCTTTTATGTTGGATAAGTGAGACTCTTTATGTTGGATAAGTGAGACTCTACTGTAATAATAATAATAATAATAAACTTTATTTATACCCCACCACAATCTCCCCAAAGGGACTCAGGGCAGCTTACAAAAACACTACAAGTGCCGAACATAAAATAAAAAATGCATAAACCTATAGACTATAACAACATACATTTACAACAGCAAACATACATAAAATGACACATAATTTAAAAAATTAAAATTCTTAAAGTGCAACAGTGCCTGTAGATAAAACTGGATTAAATTAGTAATCCAAGTGCAGGAGTGAAGCAATCACTAAGTCCTCATGTCTAACACTTAAAATCTACTCATGGTCAAAGGCCTGTCTAAAAAGCCATGTTTTTAGACTAGACCGAAAAGCTTGGAGAGTGGGGGCTAACCTGATCTCTCTAGGAAGGGCATTTCAAAGCCAGGATGCCACCACTGAGAAGGTCCTCTCTCTCATCCCTACCAGCCATACGTGGGACAGTGGTGGGACTTCCCCAGCAGATCTCAGAGTCCACACCTCTTCATAGAAGGAGATGCGGTCTCGAAGATAGGTTGGACCCGAAATGTATGATGAAGAGGATGAAGATGATGAAGCAAAGAGGATGCAGAACAGGGCAATATGCAAGAGTTTGCAGCAAAGTAGCTTCCATCTTTACTCCTAGAACTTCCAGTTAGTACAGGAAACCTGTGTCATAGAGCTGCCAATTATAAGTTCAGCCAAAGAGTCCTGGTGTCTCACCAAACTACAACTCCAGCGATTCCATAGCATTGTGCCATGGCAGTTAAAGTGTTGTCAAACTGCAAGTTTTAGAGTGTAATGCATCCTTACTTATTTCTCTGTAACTAAAATCGGCAATATGTTTTAATCATTATTTATTTATTTATTTCCAACATTTATATCCCGCCCTTCTCACCCGAAGGGAACCAGGGCGGCGTACAAAATTGGCAACAATTCGATGCCTACACATAATTAAAACAGCAATGAAAATCCAATTAAAACAATTAAAACAATATAAAAATATAAAACATATGATTAAAATCTATTCATCCAAAATCCTCGTGCTGTAGCCGTAAATCAGTCCGGGTCATCTTTATCATTTGAAAGACTATTTTAATTGATATGTATGTGGGGTTTTTTTAAAGTTTTATAATAATGTGTTTTGTTTTTATTGTTATTATCTGAATCTGGCATTGAATTATTGCCATGGTTTGTAAGCCGCCCCAAGTCCCCTTTCAGGGGGGAGAAGGGCGAGGTATAAGTACAGCAAATAAATGTAGAATGTCACTTATTATTTATTTAAGAGAAGAAATTAGAAAAGTTATTTCAGTGAAACACAAATAATGTTGAATTGCCAAAATTACTGAAGTCTTTTTGCCTGACTATGGAAGGAAACATAATCTAATTTTGATATTATGGCTGTGTGCCTTAACTGAAAAATCATTTTGCAAAACACCATCTGGGGAAAGGAAAGAATGCAGGTGACAATATAGCACAAAATCCATTTTTCAAATTAAAAAAATTAAAAGGAACTCAAATCTCAATGTAACACTTTGCTGTGTGCTGCCCAACCATATATTATTTGTATTCAGGAAAGCACACCTTTTAGCTTAATTGTGAAATTTTGACACGGTAGTTTGAAACATTTGCAAGTGTGTGTCACGATGGCAAAGTGCCAAAGAGCTGAAAAAACATTATTTCACTTTGTTTAAACAACATGATAGTTAGGGGGAAATGCCAAAATCTTTAGGCATGAAGACAAATTTACTTCTTTCCTCTTTTTTGGCAATGGCCATAATTTTCAAGTAATGGATTGCTCTAACAAAGAAAAAAGACTCTAATTAGGGAAAAAATAGGCACAATTATTTGTAAGTATGACTAGGATTATTCTTTCCCAAATTACTCTTAATTAAGTACTGGTGCTCGGACTCCTAATTTAGTAGTGCCCATAATAATTGCAAGCAGCTGTTCTAAACAAAGATGATTGCAAGACAATAATTTGAAAGAGGCTGAATTTCTTGTCTAATCCAGACTATGGTTATTTCCCCACCAACATCCTGCTTGTCTTTACAGAATGAATGAGCAAGGGCCACATAGTTCATTAATGAGAACCAATGGATACAGATCTGGAAGCATCATATCCAGAAAAGTTCCACATCTGTATAGTAGGGCACATACATTGTTGGATTCAATCCCGAGATTAATACTGACATTTCTAATTAAACCAGGAATGGGAAAATATGGGCCTCATGTTCTTCTTAATGTTCAACTGTAATCTACCATAAATACTCAAGTTTAAGTCAACCTTATGTATACACCGAGTGCAGATTTGGGGGCCAAAATATGGATTTTGATAAGACTGTGGCTAAGTCAAGTACCATGCCATGGAGGGGGAAGAGCATCAATGCCATCTCAGGGAACCAGCCACCTCTGACCACCACCACTATCACATTTCCATATCCAGATATTCGACAAGGCCAGAAATGTTGCTATAGCAGAGAGAATAGAGTGGGTATGTGCTTCTTTAAGGTTCCTTCAAAATGCACTATACTTTTGCCTTTCGACACTCTACTCGAAGAAGGAGATGGTTCCTTTCTTTTTATGAGTTAAGATACAGTACTCACATTGACCAGTGGATAAGTCGATACGGAATTTTGGTTTGATTTTTTAACTAAAATTTGTAGACTTATACATGAGCATATTGGGTAGCTTTTGCACCTTCTTCCTTGACTTTCCTCAGTAGTCACCCCAGGTCTTTTATATTTTCTATCAGTAACACAGCATCATCAGCATATGTATGATTGCTGTATTGACTGCATTGACGGTATTTTGGAGACAGAGATCTACAGGAGTTGTGGAATATAGTACCAGGAGACTTTGGGCAAGAAAATTTTGGTCAGCGGTTAAATTTGCCAAGCAAACTTGTCTAGAGGGAAAAAGTGGGTAAATGGACAGTATGAATTAGGCTTGATCGATCCATGAAAAATTTGATTCTAAACTCGTTTCAAAACTAGAGGGGGGCAGCGTTTCGTTTCTGAAGGTATTTCCGAATTTTGCCCCCAAAAAATTTGAAATTAACGAAAATTCGTTATCTTCAAAATTAATTCGTTAATGGCGGACGCGCATGCGCAATTCCCAAAAACAGCACAGAGGGAGAGGACTTTACAGGACTCTCCCACCCTCATTTTTTGAGTGATCTTCTTCAAACTTGGTACAGTGGTAGAACACATTTAGCACTGATAGCTCACCAAAATTTGGAACGTTTCCCTTATCCTCTGATTTTTGGCGAATTTTCATAGCTTTTATAATAAACCATTTTTTAATAATTGCAGAAATCTGTTCCTGGTTTGAAAGTCTTATTTCCTGTTAAATTGGGTTGTCTTTACTATGAAAGTCATTGTTCTACTTCAGAAACTTTGTTTTTGTGGCTGAAACTTTGTTAAATTGGTGTGTGTGTGATATATACTGTGTATATATATATATATAGTCCCTGCATATGTGTGTGTGTGTTTGTGCGTGTGTGTAAAGGTAAAGGTATCCCTTGACGTTAAGTTCAGTCATGTCTGACTCTGGGGGTTGGTGCTCATCTCCATTTCTAAGCCCAAGAGCCAGTGTTGTCCATAGACACCTCCAAGGTCATGTGGCCGGCATGACTACATGGAGTGCCATTACCTTCCCGCCAGAGCGGTACCTATTGATCTACTCACATTGGCATGTTTTCAAGCTGCTATGTTGGCAGAAGCTGGAGCTAACAGCGGGCACTCACTCTGCTCCCGGGATTTGAACCTGGGACCTTTCGGTCTGCAAGTTCAGCAGCTCAGTGCTTTAACACACTTCGCCATCGGGGCTCATGTATATATAATATACATACACATACACACAATGTGGAGAATATGTGGAAAGGTAGATAGATAGATAAGTTGGGAGCCACAGCGAAGGCACCTTCCTGGGAGCAAGGTCTAATAATAATAATAATAATAATAATAATAATAATAATAATAATAATAATAATAAATCCCGTACAATATCCAAGATGGCTCACTGCTACAGAATCTTGGGAGGTTTAGTTTGGTATGGTACCATTATTGGCAGAGAAAGCCAAGCTGTAGGAGTTGAAATCCAATCATTTATCCTCCCTATAGAATCAATTTTATATGCATTTTTAGCTACAGAAAAGCTAAAATCAGGACAGTAAAAGAACAACACCCAGAAAATGGGAATTCCAGACAGGAAACAATCAGGGCCAGCTAATACCTCCCAACAAAGGATTCCCCCAGGTAGGAAGCAGCCAGGCTTTGAAGCTGCAAGGCTATTCAATGCTAATCAAGGTGACCAATTGCAACATTCACACTTGCCTCCCACAGACAAGAGTTCTTTTTCCCACCCTGGACCTTCCACAGATATATAAACCCCACTTGCCTAGCTTCGCACAGACGTCAAAACCTCTGAGTATGTCTGCCACAGATGTGGGTGAAACGTCAGGAGAGAATGCTTCTGGCACATGGCCATAGAGCCCGGAATACATACCACAACAGTGTGATCCCAGCCATGAAAGCTTTCGACAACACAACCACAGTATCCATTCAAGTTCATGTAGCGTGGTATGGAGACCTGTATTGGGGTGAGGGAGGGTGCGAATCTGGGCCCCTGGGAGTCGTAGTCCTCCCTCCCTCCCTCCCTGGGAGCAGCCGAGGACGGGCCTGGCCCACACCCCCTCGTATCCCGGGCCTCTTCCTCCTCACCGCCGGGCCCCTCTCTGTCTCTCTCGGTCTCTCCATTCCCGGCTCCATCCGCCGCCTTCCCGCCTCACAGAGAGACACCAGGCCTGAGCTGAGGCGAGGCGGCGGCGGCCATTTCCCCCCTCCGTCTTCCTCCTCCTCCTCGGCCTCCTTCCCCCTCGCCCCCTCCCATTGGCTTAGCCCGTGACGCCCCTTTTGCTGAGGGGCAAAAGGAAACGGCCTGAATGGTGGGAGTTTGGGTGATTTGCAAAAGCTTTTTTTTCCTAACGAAAAAAACGATGAAATAAGAAAAAACGGCCTCTCGCGATTCGAAACCGCGATATCCAGACGTGTGGACAATCAAGGCCGTATATTGCTTCAAAACTAACGAAAATAACGAATTAATAACGGGTAACGGGGAAATCGAATTATTTGAGCAAGCCTAGTATGAATGTTGTATATTATTTCTTGTTTTCTATGAACAGGGAAGGCAAAAGGCTTTCTCCTCAGCATTTTGATTAGAATGCAGTGCAAAAAACTCCTTGGGGAATGTGGTGACCTTGTGGTGCTATGTGGGAGCAAGTTCCACCAGGATGAAGTACCAGACCTTGTTCTCAGAACTTGTTCCATTGGGGTGAAGTACCAGACCTTGTTTTCACAACTTATTCACTTCATGCCAAGTTACTATAGTGTCGGTGAAAAGTTTTGTTGACAGAAACTGGAGGAGGAAGCAGGTGTAAGAGGTAGGGGCCAAACTAGGATGCAGGAAACATCTGTGCCTCAAAGGGAGGCAGGGTAAATCAGAGAAATGGAAAAACAGAAAATGGAAAACGTGTTTCTAATTGATATTTAAGGTTTTATTTATGTTTATATAAGAATTGAAGAAACTGCCCATCTTACACTTCTTTTCTGTTCTTCTAGAATTCATTTTGTATTTGTCTACAATGATGAGGTCAAGCACAACAATATTTCCCCCTTTATCTAACCCAGTGTTGTCTGTTCTGACTGAAAACATCCTAATAACAATACAGCAAGAAAGAAGATGCACGTGTGTAATTAAAGTAATTTATTACACTTAATTTTATCAAACAGTTCATGATTACTTATGGTACTGAAGCACACAATTACAAAAAAAATGTAGCTTAGTTGTGACAGTTACTTAGGGCCCTGTGACATTATACTGTTATAGCGCTATTATTTCACTGCGGCTGTCATGATGACATAGTATGGAATCCTGGGGGTTTGTAGTTAATTAAGAGGGGACATTTAGAAATCTCAACTACAGAGTTCTTATACCTCACCAAACCACAAAACCCAAAATTTCATAGGAAACCATTATGGTGGTTAAAGTAGAATACGAACGCTATAACAGTATAGTGTGATAGGGCCCTTAGTTCTTCTAAATCCCCTATCACAATCATACCACATACAACACTGTCCTGACTAAACTATCCTGTGTAGACTTGACTGTACTATCCAATATACCTTCTCTAACTCAACTGCTAACATCTTAATAAACTATTAACTGCCTTAATTGTCTCTCATAATTCTCTCTCTCTTTCAGCCAATCACAAGTCACCTTCAACAGTCCTTGCTCTCACTTTATGCTGTCTAATACATGCTGATCATATCTTGCAAACTGTAAGATACACATTACCACATTACGCAGACTGTGAGCTAAATTGTAATTACATAACTGCAAAACATCAAAGAGTGAAACTTAGAATGGAAAAAGTAATGAGGCTACCCAATAATATTCTAACTCCTTTCTCACATGTTGAGCTTTTGAAGCAGAAGGGGAAGAGGTCTAGCTGTTTTGTGTGCATAGATGCAAGGAAACACATGTACAGTGATTCTGTCCAATTGCTAAATAAGAACTGGGCCCCAAAATCCCATGGAACTCTAAAATATCCATGACTCTGGCCAACAAACACAATGGAATGATTGACAATTGACCAGCACTCTTAATTTTTTTATATTAAGGTTTAATTTGATTTTGCTCATATTTTGCAATAAGGAACAAACCTCATTTAAGCATGGTTCTGCCCAGTGTACCCTGAAGGCCCACCACACATTTTTGATCATGAGCTTGCAAAGCTGCCAGTGGCCACTTGAATCAAAGTCCAAGAACCATCTGTTTTAACAGGACATTAATCATTTAAGAAAACCCAGATACTGTTATGGTACTTTCTGAAGTAAGTTACAGATGTTGTTTACTGAACGTTCTCTTTGTTTCCTCTCTCATGACTGACCTGGAGCTGCAGATTTGATTATTTATTACACATCTGATGAGGTCTGTGCAGCACCCCCTTCTGGCTGGAGGACTATCTTTATGTAACAGAAATTCCACCTAAATATTAGGAGGAATTTCCTATAGTAAGAGCTGTTTGACAGTGGAATATGCTGTCTGGCAGTATGGTGGACTGTCCTTCTCTGGAAGTTTTAAACAGTGACTGGATGTCTATTTGTCCAAGGTGCTTTGATTGTGTGTTCCTGCACAGCAGGGGGTTGGACTGGATTGCCGTTGCAGTCTCTTCCAACTCTATATTTCTTTGATTCTAAAGCTAACTACAGTGCTGAAGAAAGTTACTTGGTTGTATTATCCTCCAGGCAACAGTAACTATTCCAAGCTACCTTTTTGAGCAAAGCCTTTCCAAGGAAATGAAGACATCCCACAAAGGTTTTCAAACAGCAGCCCATTTCTCCAGCCAAGCAGATGTTCAGAGAAGCTAAGTGATGCTCTGGCAAAGACCCCTGGCTTATCTCCATGTTCACACATTTCTTCCAGTGGTCCACAGGATAAAGTTAACATATAAAACATTCAGCAAGATCAGGAATAAAGTTTGGTCCTGCAAATCCTTTGTGAGCTGAACTCCTAGTGACTTCACTGAATCCTGAACTTGCTAGGTTTATGGGATTCATTCCAAACAGTATCTGAGTTCCAACCTTAACTATACACTTCCTGACAAAACCCTAATGGGTAAACTTATATTTAAATACACAGAGGATTTAAGTTTATGCTATTCCCTGTTTCCAGTAATAACAGATGTACACTAATGGAGACAAATACCCTAAAAAATCGCAGGTATCAGTGGGAGTATTTCTTCTTAAAGAGATGGGGCTCTCAAAGTTTTGTTCAGTCCAATATATCTTACTACCAGCAACTACAGTAGAGTCTCTCTTATCCAACCTTCGCTTATCCAAGGTTCTGTATTATCCAACGCAGTCTGCCTTTTAGTAGTCAATGTTTTGCAGTAAATGTTGCCATATTTTGGTCCGAAATTCATAAATACAGTAATTACTACATAACATTACTGTGCATTGAACTACTTTTTCTGTCAATTTGTTGTAAAACATGATGTTTTGGTGCTTAATATGTAAAATTATAATGTAATTTTATGTTTAAAAGGCTTTTCCTTAATCCCTCCTTATTATTCAACATTTTCACTTATCCAACATTCTTCTGGCCCATTTATGTTGAATAAGCGAGACTCTACTATATTTGGAATACGGACAAGAACTATTTCTTCCCTTTTACCCACTCATAATGGAATTATAATTTTTATATTATATATTATAGGAACCATAGCTATAGAATCAAGTACAGACAGTCCCCAAGTTATGAACAAGATAGATTCTGTAGGTTTGTTCTTAAGTTGAATTTGTATGTAAGTCAGAACAGGTACATTTTTAAAGTGTTGCTATAGATATGTATCTCCTTGGATAGGGAGAAGGGTGAACACTCATGTGGTGCTTGTTTTCCTTTCTGTGCCCTTGGTGAGGAGATTCACCTCACTTTCTGTCCCTGTAACAACTGGATTTTGAAAAAATTGGCTTGTTATGGAAACAAGCCTTTTCCCCATGATAACTCTTTCAGGTGTGAATTTCCCTTCCACGGGGTAGATTTCTCTCACTTCCTGTTGTATCACCCGTTCTTCGCTATGAGTCATTTGTAAGTTGGATGTTTGTAACTCCAGAACTGCCTGTACATGTTAGGCATATAGATGATTACAGCTTTAACTTTTCCCATCTCTGTGTCAAAAGATTAACTTGGGGTTAATGGAAAATACTTCTCTTTCAGACCCTGTGGAGATCTCCTGCCTTTTAAAGCACACTTAGGGTAGATGACCTAACATAAAACATCTTCCTACATTGATTGATGTAATGATTGTTCTGCTACAGTTGGTATGGATGCAAATCTTTGTCAATATCATTTTCAAAAGATAACAGTTTCAGAGACTACCTGCATTGCTGGACCTATTCTCTGTGTGTACCCTTTTTGCATAGAAAATGACAGGTTTTCTGTGCAGGAAACCTGTTCTCTGCACAGAGAATGGCAGGTTTTCTGCATAGAAAACC
This sequence comes from Anolis carolinensis, assembly GCF_035594765.1. NCBI lineage: Eukaryota > Metazoa > Chordata > Lepidosauria > Squamata > Anolidae > Anolis > Anolis carolinensis. The sequence continues at coordinate 18,264,425 of NC_085844.1, forward strand.
TGACATTTTCTATGCAAATCAGAGAAGGGTACACATAATAAGAGAAAGCAGTATTGTGTTCAGAAAAACATGCTGTTTTCTATTAATCAAATGTGTTTGCTATGCACGAAATTTCTGCAGAGAAATATTTTCTGCAAACAACATGCTGTTTACTGTGAAGGAAATGTAGTTTCTCGATCGCAAAAAATGGAAAAACCCTGCATGTATAAATCCTACACTTTGAAGATTCTTACCCATCTAGGGTTTCAAGCTTTCAATAAATACATTTTTCAATAATTTTCCCAATTTTTAATATTTTCTTTCCATTCCTAATTCTTGGTTCTGTAGGAAGGAATGGAAAGGACTGTGGAATTTGGTAAGAAGATATGCCTTCTTTGATGCACTCCATCCCATGTATGCACTCATTTTTGTAGAATATGACTGGGCCTCATCTACACTGTCATGTCATCCAGTTTCTGATCCCAGATTATCTGCTTTGAATTGGATTATATGGCAATGTAGACTCATATCATCCAGTTCCAAGCAGATGGATCAGATACTGGATTATATGTCAGTGTAGATCCATCCTGGGACTCTAGTAAGATGTTTTCTTTTCCTTTTAAAATGTCATTCCCACTCTTCTGTTTTCCAGAAACAGTCCCAATATTTTTCTGGAAGAGAAAAGCCACACACACAGGCCTAAAACATAGTAGGTAGTTCCAAATAAAGTACACTTACTAACTCAGTTGAATGGTGAGCCAACACACAGGTAAATCCCATTGATTGAATAGGCTTGCTCTACGTAGGTTTAATTATAGGATTGTGGCCATAGTGGCAGCCAATGGCTTTCATGTCTTTACTGCGGTTAACTCACTGTGGATTTTATATCTACTGTATTTTAAAAGAGCAATCCAGAGATGTTAAATCCTATTCCCCAATAGTTTGAATATCTGGATGGATTGTGAAAGTGGTAAGGAAAATGGAACCGATAAACACCAAGAGAAAACTCTTTATGGGGGAGGGGATAAAAAAATCTTTCCATCATATCTCTTGTGGTCCAGACCAGAAGGAAGAAGTGATGTGCATCTGTCAATCTGACTCTTTGCTCTTTTGAAAGCACCTGTTTGTCCCAAAGACCCCATCCACTGGGTTCAGAGTGTTCTGCCAAATATTTTACAAAACAAAATGAGGAAGAAAGAAGAAATTCTGCTGAATTTCTTTTCCTGACTCCTTTTGATGTTCATGAAACATCTGCGTATGAAAACAAAACAAAAAAACCCCACACTTATTTAGAAGCCTAGCTTCTGTGTGGCAGGCTAAGACCCATTTGAGTAGTTCTTTGGACTCAAAACAAAGACACCCATCATCCCAGAGTGAAATTATTTATAGAGAATTATCCTCTATTAACAGACATCCTTAGACTGAAGGTCTTTAAACATATTATTATCCCTAAGAAAAGGAAAGATAGAGACTTGGAATTGCACACTGACAAAGCCTGAACAACAGGTTGAGCAGATCTACAGGTCAGATGCTTAGAAGTGAACCCCAGTGTGCTGTGATATATGTGCACTGATCACACATTATTTCTAAATTTACATAGAAGGATAAATTTTAAAGAAGGTTAATGTTTTGTGGCAGCCATAATTTATTGGGACATCATGTTGCATGCTTCCATTTTTCACGAAATATTTTGGTTGTCTTCCAAAGTTCCAGTTGCTATTATCATTAAAATGTTTTGAAAAAAATCTTATTTAAAACAGTTTAACAGACAGTTAAAGTGTGGTGGTGGTGGTGATTATGATACAAATGCACAATGTGCAAAATTAAAAGTTAATAGTCAAAGGCTTGGATAAACCCAGAAGGTCTTTACCTACTAACTCAGATGGAGATAGGCCAACCTAGCTTCCCATGGGAACATAGACTCATAGAATTATAGAGTTTGAAGAGACCTCATGGACCATCCAGTCCAACCCCCAGAAGCAGGAAAATCACAATCAAAGCACCCCTGATAGATGGCCATACAGCCGCTGTTTAAAAGCTTCCAAAGAAGGAGCATCCACCACATTCTGGGGCAGAGAGTTCCACTGCTGAACAGCTCTCACAGTTAGTTCTTCCTCATGTTTAGGGGGAATCTCCTTTGCTGTAGTTTGAAGCCATTGTTCTGTGTCCTAGTCTCCAGGGCAGCAGAAAACAAGCCGAACATAGAAAGCTTTCTCCCACATACTCATGTAATGTTCCTATGATGGTGGCGAGAATGGTAATTACCCCTCCTTTCAGGATCTTAAAACTTGACCAGGCTCATATCGGTATCTCAGAAAATCTGGACCTAAGCAATATAGAAGCATGTATTTAATACAAATATGTGTTTTTTTTCTTATTATTTGAGGATCTGTTTCCTTTTTATTGCCAGTTTCTGTTGGTATTGCAACTGCATTTTGTTGCTTTAAAAAAAAAAACCAAACATAAATGGCATTTTAAAAAGTAAGAATTTCCCCCCAATAAATTTGAATTCTTTTTATTCTTCCCATGAATGTTCATTAAAAAAAACTGTCACAATAAAAAAGGAGTGAGATTAAATTTTCCAGAATCCACCAAGTCTCATGAAAGGATCATGAAAGGACAGTTGACATCCTACCACCCAAAAGTTCTTTCCCAAGTTCTGTAAAAACCCTTCTGTAAAAAAAGATGCCCAAATCAAGCCTTTCAGCCATGCCACTTTGGAAATGGCCCAATTCCTTCCTTCTTTCCTTCAAGGGAAGGAATAAAAAACCCAGAAAATCCCAGAAAAGTCACTTACCCATTCCTACCTCTCTCCAGAACAGGCAGGGAATTGAGAGGTGGAATTGTGAAATTGTCTAAAATATTAATTAAAAAAGGAACAGAATGTATCTTGCCTCAAAATCACTTTCTGACTCAGGGTTTCCATGGCTAAGCAAGGATTTGAATCCTGGTGTCCCATCTAACAATCAAAGCAGTATGTTAATTTAAACACTGATTTCCAAACTTTGATGCTTCAGCTGTTTCAGACTTCAGCTTGCAGAAACCCCAGCCAGGTGGCCAACAGTCAGGAAATCTGGGAGCTGAAGTTCAAGACTGGAGGAACAGAGTTTGGGAATGACTGATGTCTACATACCACACCTCACTGTGCTGTTTGTATATATTTTTCATGCAGTCTGTGTAAACATCACAAACTTCTAAAGCGACCCAAAGCCCACACCCTAGTGACTAACCAATTTAATTTTGAGATTATATTGGATAAAGATACATATATATATGGGAAAACATATTTACATAGAGTAATGTCTCCAAAACGTTTCAGAATTGAGTCACAAGGCTTTGTTCTGCTATTTTTTTCAGTTCTAGGAGAGCAATCTTAAATATGAGTTAGGTAGAGAGTTTGGGAATCAATGCCATATGTCCTCATGACAGTATCGGTATAGTTCAAATTGAAAAGGGATGTCCTTTCTCTCTCTCTCTCTCTCTCTCTCTCTCTCTCTCTCTCTCTCTCTCTCTCTCTCTCTATATATATATATATATATATATATATATATATATATATATATATATTCAACAATATTCCAACTTGTACCATAAGTGGTTTGACACTGGTTTACTCTGCTGACTTCAGAGAGTGCCTTTTGATTTATACCAGGCTGAGAATAGATGTTAGGCCCACTGCCAAGAAAAACAGTGTTTCCAGTTGTAATTTCTGAAGGTTCTCATTGTTCCTCCAAACTTTAGTGCTGTGCTGCAATGTGCAACCTATTAGTCATGTTTGTCAACAATACTGATTCCTTGCCTTTCCAAAATAAAATAAAATCATGGGAAGAAGATGAAAAAGAAAAGATAGTAACCCATTTGGCATAGTCTAACCACCAATGAGGGGGTCCTTTTCTGTATTCTCCACTCAGATCTCCATAGAGATACCACTTGACAAGCCTGTTGACATTGGCTGCCATTTATTATCAATGTTTGTGATCAATTTATTTATTCTCAGATTCTGCAGTGTCTCAAGCTATTTCATCAAATGCTGTTACATACGCATCCTGGAAATTAGAAGCTATCTGACAATCATCTGGACTTTAATTTGAGTAAAATGTATTTGGGTGGGCTTCCCCACCCAGTGTTTATGTGTTTTAGATTGCAGCAGTAGAAATTCTTCATGCAAGAGACTGCCAGCCAGGATTGGAAAGGCCAGCTCACTTGGTTCCTATTAATGAATGTCAGAAATGGTTGTACAAAGGATGCAACTTTTCAGGCAGCTGCCATCATGAGTCAGAGCAGGATGACAAATTCACAGCTAATCTAAGCAAGCCATTGCAAGTTCAAATGATGTCACTCCATCTATACCAGGTTTGGAATCATGTGAGAGCCTATACTGGTCATTTGTATAATAAACCCAATCTGGCCACTCAACACTCAAAGAAGGGAGCACACAAGTCTGGACCACACCCTCCATTGTCATGTTGGTCACATATGAATTCATGGATCTGAAGAGCAATGGATTCTTCTATCCATCAGTCACAATACAAGAGAAGACCCACTGCTTTTCACTCAAACAAAATACCCCAGTTGAGGCACAGGGTTCACAAGATTTTCTTCTTCACTGTGCTCAAATATGCCCACATAGGGCTATAAATAAAACAAAAGTGTGGAATGCATTGTGGAGTTGCTATCTTTCATTTTCATGCTCATTTATGGGAATCTATGTGATCCTGTTGACAAATTGTTGCCATCCAATGTTTCCTGAATTATCCTCTTGTGGTCTTTTGTCTTTTTTTTTTTTAGCTCTGTCATTTAATTTCTTTTTCAAAGACATGATTGCAGTACTAACTGTTCTCCTAATGTTTGTAGAAGACAGTTGATGGCAAGATTGAGTTCTTTTTGTTCTGCGCAGACTGAGGAGTGTGTATGTATGTTTATTTGTATGGCTTTCTCAATTTTAAATTAGAACTAATTTTCCTTCTACAGCAGGCAGTGGTGCATAGTGTCTCCAATGTCATTAGACAGTGGATACCAAAATCCACAGATTTTTATGTCCCATTATTTACAATGGCATAATAAAATGGTATCTCTCTTATAAAATGGTAATGTCAATGTTTGCTTTTTTTGGATTTTTTAAAATGGGGAATATTTTTAAACCCTGGATGGTAGAATCCATGAATGCAGAATCTGTGGATGATGAGGCACAACTTAATTTATTTTGGTGCACATCTGCTTGGGTCACATGGCAGAAGAAAAATGGAAGAACAGACAAACAAACAAATATTTCCAGTTATTAATTTACCTATTACCTCATCAGATGGCTGGTGGTGCTCCGGTTCATAGAGGAGTATGGGGAATCCGGCACTTAATGCTCCGCATTGCCCAGATCCAAGTGAGGGTGATCACATGGGGAGAAGCATGAGTGTACATGGAGCCCCATCAATTGTATGGCAACATGGGAGCTCTCCCGTGTTGCTCTACTGGTGGCATGCGCCAGCTCCACCCTCCTTCACTCACGGAGCTAGCATGGCATCATGTGATGGGAGCTGGCTGGCTCCATGGGTGACTTTAGTCTTTTGTGATGAGGTCCTTATACTACACAAGCCTCTCTGTTTTAAACCAACTGGCTGTTGTGGCTCAGCCTCTGTGTGATTCTAATGAAGATTTTGGGATGCAGTTTCAAGATGATGGGATTCAGGTTCAGGATGAGTTTCAAGATGACTCTGATGGGAATTATGGGATTCAGGTGCAGGGTGTTCCTGCTGTGGAAAATGAAGAACAGGGAGGCTTTCCCAGAGGAAGAAATGATGTTGTTAATGAGGATGGTTCTCAGGTGCAAGAAGCAGGAAGGGAGAGCAGCTTCCAGCCTCAGCCTGATAACACTTGATGACGGGGCTGCATCTCTGGATTGAGCTAGTCGTCTGGAATTTCGGGGGTTGTGCAGAAGTCTTAGAATAGCAAATAAGAGGGAGGTCAAAGAGCAAAGAAATGCCTTCATGTTATGCTATTAAAGCAGTCGGCTGAGAGGGAAATCTTCATCAAAGCAATTTCCTTGCTTGAATTAAGAACCAAAACTGCTTTCCTTTGTTATCTCATGGCTTGGATGTAACCTCATTTCTGGGACTTTGGTGTCTATTGAAAGGACTCTGCTTTATGTCTATTGTTTCCATGGATTTGTTTCTTACAGCCTTGTTTTGCAACTACCTTCTAGAACTATACTTTTGCCTTTTATGAACTGTTTTTTCCCTATTTCCTAATAAACTACAAAATACTACATTCTGTGTGCAGCCTGGTGTCTTTAGCAAGGTGAAGCTAACCTGAGGCGTGACACTGGCTTCTAATCTAGTAAAGTGATCTAAATTTTTAGGAAATCTAAACTGCCACAAAATAGTTGAACTATAAGTATTCCTGTTCAAGAACGAAACAATAATTTCAGAAATATCCCATGATATGTTTGCTTTAAGGATATCATAAGCCAGAAATGACTTTAAAAGCAGCAATATAAACATTAGCAGAAGCATGACAGCCTTTCAGTAGTTTATCTAGGTCCATGAAAATTAACAATGCAGTAATTTAAAACCTCAATTTTAAAGTATTATTTAAATTATTATTTAAATTATTTTTATTATTATTATTATTATTATTATTATTATTATTATTATTATTATTATTCAGTTGAGTGTTGACAAATACATTTTAGGCACTCAAAGAAAAGAAGTAGGGAAATGTACCAAAGACATGTAAATTCAGAAATGTTCTAGGTATGAATTATTTTCAATCTCTCACTCTCTATAATGCTAGAAATTTGAAGGCCAAAAGAAAAATTCATTTGAGGGATCCAGAATTTTGCTCCCTTCGTGGCTACATCCCTGCTCAGATTGTTGACATACCCACCTTGTTCTCATAATATCTCAAATGGGCGGATTGAATTGGACTACTGTAGAATTCAACTAGCATTGGATTCAACTCTTTATAACTGAAATGATGTCACATATCAAGCTTCCATTCTATGTTGTAAGTAACAACTGGCTACATCCTTTTAGTTCATGTGTGGACAGATGACTATGAATGTGGTTGTTTTCTGTAGTTATTGAAACACAAGACAAATGTTAAAGATATATGTACATCCATTGTTTATTTGTTTCCTTCTAAAATTCAAGTATTGCTTCCACCATATAAAAAAGAGATAAGATAAAGATCTGACTTATAAATACATTTTTAAATGTCTCATATGATCACTAGCATCACTAAGGCGAGATAGTGCACTTTCTGCTCCAAACTAATGACATGCATAATCTTAAAATGGTGATGGAATAAACATTGTCCTTCCTCCCTTGCTACCACCCAGAACTCAAGCCTCCAGCTGCTTTTCACCAAAGAAGGCTGACCTGGCAACACTCAAAACAGAAAAAGCTACACACAGCAGGGGACTGAAAGGGGGATATTGATAGTTGTTATCACCATAGTGAAGTGTTTAAGAGGAAATGAATGCAATGAAACAGCTGTTCCTCTTTCCTCTTCTCCTGAGGAATGAGTGTCTGCAAGTTTTTCACAAGCTACACCAGTTGTATTATCATGCCTATATGGCAATCAGAAAAGGGTGTGATTTTGATTTGCCAGGCCTTCCATTGAAATTTTGTATAGATGATAGATAGATAGATAGATAGATAGATAGATAGATAGATAGATAGATAGATAGATAGATGGATGGATAGTGTGTGTGTGTGTATTGATTTATTTCCAGTCATAGATGATTGAATCTGTGGATGCAGAATCCATTGATATAGAGGGCCAGCTGTATTTTAACATTTTGATAGGTTCATATGGACAGATGCAGTCTTTCAACTTAGTTGGAGTTGAGTAGGACTCATAATGAGCACTTTGAATTGTGTCTGGAAGTGAACAAGAAGCCAATGAAGCTTTTCAACAAAGGGGTTATATGATCACTGTAATCGGCCCCAGTCATCATCCAGGCTACAGCATATTGAACTCACCAAAGGTTCTAAATAATTTCCAAAGAGAGCCTCAGGTAGAGTATATTAGAATAATCCAAACGGGATGTAATCAAGGGATTTATGCTTTACACATACCTCATGGCTGGACTTCTCCTAGATTGTGCGTCATTCAAAGCTTCAGGTGTGCAGTTTTCACCTTGGAAATTTGTGGGGAGCATTAAGCTTCTGAAATGGGTAGGGCTGTTTTAAATTCTGCCCTTGCCACAGAGACTGACATATTTTGCATGTTCCATCTCAAATTCCAGTTATTGTGCTGTGTTATTCTGGGATGGAGAAGACCTTGAATTGGGATTTTGGAATGACCAACTGGCCATTTCCCAGATTTGTTTATGACACCTATGACAAGATTCAAGGGCAGTCTTACGGATGGAAATGCTCCTCCCAGGTTGAATTCTATTGTAACCTCCTCTCCTACTGTTAACCCATTGAATCAATAGGATATATGCTAAGTGTTGACTAACTGGGTGTGTTCTGTTTGAAACTACCAATAGCATCCAGCCTGCAGTTTTAATCCACAGAACAGATCCAATTCTTCACTGTCTATGTGATACTATAATCTCCTAGAACTGTTCACTAATTCAGCATTCTGTTTCTATTGATCAACCAGATGTCTACAGGAGACAAGCAGGTAAAACATGGTGAAAATAGTCTTCAGGTTTCCTAGGCACCATCTGAGGGCAAAATAAATGATTTTGTTTTTGCAGGAATGGGTGTAAGGGGTAGAGACAGCTCTCAAATGTCACCTGAAGGGCTAAAAAGCAGCCCTCTATCCTTATGCAGTTGCTCAAATCTACACTACACTATAATATCCGAGCGTGCAACTATAATGTAGAATTGATGCAACTTGATTCCACTTTAACTGCCATGGAATCACAGGGATTGTAGTTTTACAAAGTTTTCTCCACCAAAGAATGTTGATGCTTCACCAAACTATCACTTCCAGGATTCCATAGCCATGGCAATTAAAGAGGTGTCATTCTGTATTAATTCTACAACATAGATGTACCCTGAGAGGCATATAGTGATATTTAGCCATCTTGGACATCTTGTTGATAACTATATCCTCCAGTAATTGTCCTAAAAAGCATCCTGTATGTTTAAAGAAAATAGGACCTTTTTCTGGGCTACAATTACTTTTTTTGGACCTGTCTTAAAAAAGCAATGTCTGGAATTTTAAGGATGCCTCTCAGAAAGTGGATTCTTCTTCAGCTGGGAGCTTCTTTTCTTGTCAAGAGTTTCATTCCAGATATAAATGTATGGGGATATACATGGGAAACTATCTATAGACATAAAGCAAGCTGAAGAATTAAGAGCCATGCAATATCCCTTCAATCCTTAAACCAGGCAACTGTAGGATGTAAGTGGTCTGCTGGTCTGGTGCCAATTCAGTTCCCATCAACTTCAAAGAGAGCATTTCCATTAGTTTAAGCAGGATTTGGGAAAGACTTTGAGGGCATTCTGCCCTCAGGGTTTGCCCCTTCCTAAGGTTAAATGTGATGCTTAAATTATAGTTCTGCAACAAAGGCCTTAGTAGGACTATTTAGGATTCTCTTGAATATCCAAGTAGATAGGGACTCAGCTTTCTTCAAACCCAATGGAATAATTTGCCATGACATCTTCAATTCAATGGGCTCTATAAAAAATCCCTTCCTTCTGTCATCTCTTCTTTGATTCTATGAAACACTAATGCTTAAAACACTGAGCAATTGGGAAGATAAATTCAGACCTCCTGGTTACAGGGTAGCTTGACAGTATCTTTTCTATCTCCCCCATGTCCCAACATAATTACACATGTACTTTGTCCATTTTCAAAAGATTTCCATATAGTGGGCCCCTGTATCAGCTGAGATATCATTTTAGGACAGTGGTTCTCAACCTTCCTAATGCCGCAACCCCTTAATACAGTTCCTCATGTGTGGTCACCCCCAACTATACAATTATTTTCATTGCTACTTCATAACTGTAATTTTGCTACTGCTATTAATCATAATGTAAATATATGACATGAAGAAAGTGTTTTCATTCACTGGACCAAATTTGGCACAAATATCCCATACGCCCAAATTTGAATACTGGTAGGGTTGGGGAGGATTGATTTTGTCATTTCGGAGTTGTAAATGCTGAGATTTATAGTTAACCTACAATCAAGGAGCATTCTGAACTCCACCAACGATGGAACCGAACCAAACTTGGCAGACAGAACTCCCATGACCAACAGAAAATACTGGAAGGGTTTGGTGGGCATTGACCTTGAGTTTTGGAATTATAGCTCACCTACATCCAGAGAGCACTATGGACTCAAACGATGATCTGGACCAAACTTGGCACAAATACTCAATATGCCCAAATGTGAACACTGGTGGAGTTTGGGGAAATAGGCCTTGACATTTGAGAGTTGTAGTTGCTGGGATTTATAGTTCACCTACAATCAAAGAGCCCCTTGTACCCCACCAACAATAGAATTCGGCCAAACTTCCCACACAGAACCCCTATGACCAATAGGAAATACTGGTCTTTGGCGACCCCTCGGACTACCCCCATCGCAACTCCCCCAGGGACCCCCAGGTTGAGAAATACTGTTCTAGGACCTCCTATGGGATACCAAATTCCATGGAGGCTCAAAGCCCATTATGTTCATTTGCTTTATATAAAATGACAAAATCAAGCTTTGTTTTTTGGAATTTAAAAAAATCAAATTTTCAATGGGACAGAAACATGTGCTAGTAGTTAAGGATTATAATTTAGTTATTTATTCCTTAGTCACCTCTCCCTGTGGATTGAGGCAGGGAACAACAACTAATAACAGATAACATCAATTGAAAGAGAATATAAAGCTAATACATATTAAAATCCACAATCTCTGAGGATGCCTGCCATAGATGTGGGCAAAACATCAGGAGAGAATACTTCTGGAACATGGCCATACAGCCTGGAAAACACACAACAACCCCATCAATAAATACTTTACAAACATGATTAAAGTTAATGTGGATGGGTCAGATGCTGTTGCCATTTTAATCCAGCCATGTTTGAGACCTGTTAAGTTCCAGTCACTAGCAGACGGCACTGTCTTTGTATTTTGCCATATAAAGCAACGCTTCATAGGATACAGGTTACGTATCCGTTGTCTTGAAATTCGAAGTCTGAATTGCTACGTAATCCAAAATTGTCCAAGTTGTAATGAATCAGCATTGACTTAGCATTTGTTACCTCACTATTACTTCTGTGTTCCTGAAGCAAAGAAAAATGGGGAAATCTGCCAATGGACTCACGTGGACAGGATGAGAGCCATGGGAACCTTTACAGAGATGTCTTCACAACTGCTAGTTAATTTTACATAGAGGAAAATGGTGTGTTTATGAGTGTTATGGATTCATTTACTTGTTATTGCACAACTGAATGGGAACTGTAAACTTAGACTTTTGTAGCCCACAGAGTTAAGAATCTTTAGCACTGCATGGAGCCAGATAGACCTCCGCTGGCCAAACACCTGCAAGTGTGCATGCCATATAAATTATTGCTATAAAATCCATCCTTAAGTATTCACATGTGTCCGAAGTTGGATCCAGAGTTTACAAACAGAGAGACACATGAAAAGAGAGCTACCATGCAAGTAAATGGATAGAATGATTGTCTGGAGACATGTCAATAGGGTCTTGTAAAAATTAGAGTTGAAAGGTGCTTCCTACACACATGATACTATAGAATCATATTGTATCACAGAATCATATTGTTGGAAGAGACCATGCAAACCATTCAGTCCAATCCCTTGCCATTGGAATATCCAATCAAAGCTCTCCCAGCAGACAGCCATCCAGCTTCTGTTTAAAAACCTCCAGAGAAAGAAAAAAAATCTTAGCACTGAAAAACTATACCAGTAGTTTCAATATCAAAAGTGGATTTGCCCTGGGTTTTAATCCAAACTTCCATGGAGCTATTCAAAGTGTTGAATGCCCAATCCCAAACTAGATTTCATACCTTGGATACCTACTTGAAAGTTGGACGAAAACAAAGATTTACTATCACAATGACACAGAAGAGAATAGTTCACACAGGGATTCGCCAAGAAGCTTCCTGACCAGGTTGACTAACCTCAAAGCATTACTTATGAAGACACCATAGATTTCTCCCGTGCCATTTAATCTAGCACTATCCACCCATGTTTGTGGCCATATAATCAACTGGCACTTCAAAGAAGATCGACATGTAGCAAATTGACATGAATTCAGGAAATGGGGGAGAAATGCTGCTCATAATGAGAGACATACATCAAAATTCATCTTTCAGGGCAGCAAAGTTAGAATGACTTATCCTATAGTCAGAACTGACTCACTCTCCCTTTAGGCAGAATGAGTTGATTGTTATGAAAAAGAGGCAAAAAGGTTATTTATTTCATTTCTTATTTTAAAACACTCCCAAGGCTTGAGAGATGTGTTTCTAAGATGATCTATGCAAGGCTCCTTAGCAGGCTCCAAACCTGGTTGGATTGAAATGACACCATGATTTCAGTCTATGTGTGTGCACGCGTGGGTGTGTGCATACACTTTATTTCCTGTGCGCCTCAGACATTAAAATGTCTTTAGTTAACCTTGTCCATTGCTGAGTGCCAGAGGAACATCTGCAAAAGGTCAAGTGACGTATTTAATATTGTGTTTCCCACTAAAGCTAGCCAGGTTCTTTTCTACCACAGGGGGGAAAACCCCAAATGAATGTAGCCCCATTCATACAATATACATTTAATGACACACAGTGGCCAGCATCTTGTATGGCTTAGTGCAGCACAGTAGCTTTCACATGTGGAACTATGCTACATTTCTATTCACCAGCACTCAGGTTTACTGTAGAGCAGTGTTTCTCAAACTGTGCTCCTCCAGGTGTTTTGGACTTCAGCTCCCAGAAATCCCAGCCAGTTTACCAGCTGTTAGGAATTGAAGGAGCTGAAGTCCAAAACATCTGGAGGAGCAGTTGGAGAAATACTGCTATAGAAGTACTACCCCCCCCCCCCCCCCGGCCATTCGAAGCCTGATAGAGAATGGAAGGAGGATTGGGGAAGCATCTGGCTATGACCCCATAGTCAAATGCAGAGTCATCACATCACACACTGAGATCCATTGGGATCTTTCTATCACCTCAGGTGATGTAATCGGTTTGTATCTGGCTACTGGAGAGGAGAGGGCTTTGGCCAATGCAAAGGACGGAAAGAAATATCAGCCTCCATGTTGACCCAAAAAAGACCTATACAAGTGTTAATTTATATGTTGTCGAAGGCTTTCATGGCTGGTTGTATGTTTTCCGGGCTGTATGGTCATGTTCTAGAAGTATTCTCTCCTGACGTTTCGCCCACATCTATGGCATGCATTCTCAGAGGTTGTGAGGTATGGAGAAACTCAGCAAGGAAGGTTTATATATATCTGTGGAAAGTCCAGGGTGAGAGAAGAACTCTTTGTCAGTTGGAGGCCACTGTGAATGTTGTACTTAATCACCTTAATTAGCATTGAATAGCTTCATCTCCTGGCTTCTTCCTGCCTGGGGGCATCCTTTGTTCAGAATCGTTAGCTGCCCCTGGTTCCCATGTGTGGAACTCCTCTGTTTTCAGAGTGTTGCTTCTTATTTACTGTTCTGTTAATTTATATGCAATTAACAGGATGACAGCCACAGACTTATCTGTATCTTGTGGGTAGGATGCCATCCATGGAACTCCAGGAGCATCTACACCAGCGATTCTCAACCTGGGGTTGTTTTTGGTCTTCAACTCCCATAAATGTTAAGATGTTTTTAAATTGTTAGATTTTAGCCTGTTCTTGTAAGCCACCCCGAGCCCTAGGGGAGTGGCGGCATATAAGTTTGAAAAATAAATAAATAAATAAATCCTAACAGCTGGTAAACTGGCTGGGATTAATGGAAGTTGTAGGCCAAAAACATCTGGGGACATCAGGTTGAGAACCACTTATCTACACTGTAGAATTAATGCAATATGACACTTCTTTAACTCCCTTAACTCGATACTGTGTAATCATAGCTGCTGTAGTTTTACAAGGTCTTTACTCTTTAGCCTTCTGTGCCAATGAGTGCTGGTGCCTTATCAGATAAATCCCAAACTTCCATATCACTAAGCACCATAGCCTTTTCATTTTTTTAAATCACTGGATTCAAACTTTATTCCTCAGAATCTTTTGCTTCATCTCAAGTATGGATCAAATGTAGAAAGGTAAGTAATGGTAGGCATTTGTAATATAGTAATGGTTTGCTATATTTTGTTCCTATGTAAGAGTCATAGAATCATAAGAGTTTGAAGAGACCACAAGTGCACAAACCCCTGCCATGGAGGAACACAACAATTAATGATATTTATTCATTTTTGCCCCATGGAGACAGAACACCGCTCAAGACATCCCATTGAGTCCGCAAACCACTACTTTTGCTCCCTTTGGCAGTAAAAGACAACTGATAGACATGTCAACTAACGAACTGGATACCAAGAGACCACAAGTGCCTCTTGGGCAGACCTCATAGTCGATGGGACAAACCAATGGTTAAGCTATTCAACCAGAAATGAAAAAGAAAAGCACAGAATAGTATATTTTGGCAAGTCATAGATTTGCATGAAGCCCAAAGAAGTGGATAGACAACAAATCAGATAGGATTCATTTTTGCCCCATGGAGACAGAACACATCTCAAGACATCCCACTGAGTCTTCAAACCACTGCTTCTGCTCCCTCAGCAATATTCCCCTACTTCTTGTTCCAGTTTATTGTCATCACTATTGAGGGGAAAGGCTTTTAATTGATCCCGTAATGCCAGACTCCTTCTATGTTGGTGTGTCTTTATACATTGGTGTGTCACATTCCTCCAATTCTCTGCCCCCTGATTTTGGGAATGGACTTCGATCCTCAGAGACATTCTCTATTTGTTCCTAATCCAATGCAGTCTGCTCTGCTCTATCCAGGAAAACCTTGTGCTTTCTAATATGTGGAAGAATAGATCTCAGGTTGCTGGACCTTCTTTTCTAAGAGGGTCATCCACTTGCACTTGCTGCAGAAATAATTGCCTAGATGAGTGGTTCTCAACCTGTGGGTCCCCAGATACTTTGGCTTTCAACTCCCAGAAATCCTAACATCTGGTAAACTGGCTGGGATTTTTGGGAGTTGTAGGCCAAAACACCTGGAGACTCACAGGTTGAGAACCACTTGCCTAGATCCTCCAGCAAGAACACAAACACATCATAGCTGTTGCAGATGACTGGAGCAGGTTCCTCACCATCTATAGTCAGTAGTTTTAAGTAGGCACTGGACCAGAGCTCTGAGTCTCCCCCTCAAATGCACTTGCTAAATGTTCACACAAAACACCTGTTGGCATTGCCTGTTCATCAAGTTCCAAGGAATGCAGCCAGCAATGAAACTTTCTCCAGTAAAGGTAAAACTCAAGTATCAGAGCATCTTTTAGAGGTAAAGAAGAACATTGTGTTTTTATTTACCATGAGGTTGCTTGCTACTTTCTGACTGAGAGAGCTGCTTGTTTTTAAAAACACATGTAGAGTTGTTGTTAAAACTTTTTGGAAAATGGAGACACCTACAGGACACATTGTGCTCATGTATTTGATCATCCCACTGTGTACATACTGAAAGAAAATCAAGGGTTTTTATGGCTCAGTTCATCGTGTATTCCATGACAAAAGATTATAGTTTGCATTTGAGTTTGTTTATTTTTTAATGTAGATGGTAGTCTTTTGCTTTATTTTAAAAAGTGATTAATGTTAATTTTGCTGCTCATTTTTGCTTCTCCCTGGTTGCAAACTGATTTAACAGGTGTGTGTAAGAAGTACATATTCATTTCTTTAAGTTTACAGGAAAATGTAATAATTGCTTGAAGTGATGACAGAAGGATGCACTTTTAAAAAATCTTATGATATAGAAAAACATGGACACAATTTGCAGGCTACCAAGTAGACTAGTCAGTGGCAGTGGTCTAAGGATGCAACTATACTATAGAATTGATGCAGTTTGGCACCACCTTAATTGGTATGGCTCAATGCTATGGAATCCTGGGATTTGTAGTTTGGTGAGGCACCAGCACTCATTGGCAGTGAAGGCTAAAAGTGCCATAGAACTACTGGGGAAGAGTTGAGCAAGTCCCAAAGGCCGTGGCAAGTTTATTCTGGATAAATGTCATCAAGATAACCATCAGGTTGCTATAGGCCATCACCTTCAAGGAGCATAACGGCAAGAGATAAGCAAAGTATTTGAAGAGCTTTTTTTCCAAAAGCTGAAGTGTGTCTTCCACCTTTGTACCCCACAAATCACCAGCACCCCGTTTTTTAAATAGCAGAATTGAAGAAGATCCTTTTGGGACTTGAGGGAAGCAATCCTGCCAGAATATTTCTGAGAAGAACTTTTTCACAGTCCATTGCCACTTCTTGGCTGTACAGACTAAGGATGGAAAGAATATTCAAAAATATTTGGAAAGTGGTCAAGTAACTCTGATTAGAAGAATCCTGGACTTACAAAAACACTTTCCAGTATTAGGTTGGACCTGTCCCAGACTTTGACACTGTTTTTGATCTTAAATTTTCTTCAATTCAAATTTTGAAATTTGCTCCCCATCTTAAATTTATTTCATCCAGAACTTTGAGAATTTGCCTCTGTACACATATTTTCAATTGGTTTGTGAGCATTATTTTCACCACTTTGTACACTTGAATGTGACCTCCTTCACAATCAGGGCTATAGCGGGGGGGGGGGGGGGAGGGATAGGGGGTTAAACTCCACCAAAATTTATCAGGTTTAAAAAAATAAAACAAAAAACCATGGTTTACTCATGAATTTTAACTGGTTAACCAAATCCCCATGAGTGTCCACTAAAGTTTATCTGTCTTGAGTGTCCACTGAAGTTTATCGATGGAGCCTGATTTCTAAATTATTTTGTGTTATGGAACTACTCTTCATGATTTGCTAAAAAAATGTTTCAAACACCCCCCCCCCCCCCCAAAAAAAATTTTCTGGCTACGGCCCTGCTCACAATATACACGTTTTTTCATTCATTTTATTGGAAAACTATTTCTTAATATTTGGACAATGCCAATGCTTGAATAATAACTAAAGTTTGTTATGTGTCTTCATTCAAAGGTTCATCACATTAAAATGTGAGCCAAATGAATTCCCATCCCTTGGCCCCTTGCTTATTGTTGCTGTTCTTATTCATCCGATGTATAGCTTTTACTTAGGGTGAACCTTTGAAGGAGAGACCGCCAGGAGCCTCAATGTGTATTCAGATCTTGCAAACTCGAGGTTGTGACTTCCTTGATTAAAGCAATCCATCTGCAATTTGGTCTTCTTCTTTTCCAATTAATTCCCATTACTCAAAGCATTATTGCTTTTTCCAATGAGTCTTGTTGTCTCATGATGTGTCCAAAGTATGAAAGTCCTAGTTTAGTCATTTTTGGGATTTCTTTCTTTGTTCATTTATTTGTCTTTTTGGCAGTCTGTAGTGTCTGCAATTGTATACCTTGCTTATTGTTAGTGTGAACCTTTAAAACATTTCAGATTTATGCCAATCCTAAGATGATCCTGTCAAGGGGATTTCCAAGGCTGAGTGTGTGACTCACCAAAGTGAGTTTCCATGGCTGAAAGGAGAATCAAACCCTGATCTCCAGAGTTGTAGCCCCATGCTCAAAACACTACCTTACTCTTTGCTAATTCGTTGCTTCTCAAAATATTCTTCCTACCCTTATATTTCAAAATGTTAGATTTGAGACATCCATTAATGACTATAGAATAGAGATCACACTAGCCTAGATTCTGTGCGAAATTCAAGTGTCACTATTCTTGCATTCAGAGATATGTCCAAATATGACTATCAGTATGTAACATCTGCCAATGAATTGAAGATTTTAGAGATCCCTACAAGTATTTGATGCCACCATCTTGGTGTAAGATGAACTGCCCAGTGGGATGTGAAGCAACAGCTCTCTGTTTCCATTAGGCAATGCCTGCGACCATCAGTAATGTAGGGCAGTTCAATATAGCCTTGCTCATGATCTCACACTTCATGTGGTTTATTAGTCCATCAAGACAGTTCTGTGGTGTTTGCACAGCCCTTAAATCATTTCAGTGCTGTTAATGCTCTCAACAGCACACCATGCTGTTTCCCCAAATGGCAACAGTGTTTGTTCACTCTTCTTTGAGGTCCATTCCAGCACATAGACTGGTCACAGTGAGTGTAATTCACTCTGGCACAAAGGCCCTATTATACAACTGGACACCGTCTAAAAGACATTCTCTGTGTTTTAATTTTTGCACCACCCATAACAAATGAAGGGCCCTTGGATGGCTTGAAGAACTCAAAACAAAACAATAACAATGGAAAAGTAAGACAATATGGTCTTGAATGAAAACCTTGTGGACTCTCGCACCATCTGAAGTTTATTGAATTGATGGCAATGCAAAACATGACTGTGCGGGATCGAGCCAAAAAAAAGGTTTCCAGAAATGACCAGGCAGGCATAAACACACATACACACAAACCCCTTTTCATTAGGGGAATGAGCCATATGTTTTTATAGTCCCTTCCAGCAGAGCTTTGTGTGTCATTAAGAACTAGTCAACAGAAATATCTAGTCGGTACATTTGCTGTATGTGTTTTTCTCCCTGGTTTGGGAAAGTGATAATTGAAAAAGAATCTATAGCAGTAAAAGGCTGTCAGTTTAAAGAAAGGAATTAGAAAACAGGGAAAGTAAAATGAAATCCCTTGTTGGCTCCAGTAATATACATAATTAAACAAAATAATGATTTGCATCATGTGGCACCATGAAAGCAAGTCTTCTCTGCAATGGCATCCATAGGTTTCTGGAACATGGGCCTGGCCTACCAAATATATTGTTACAATCTAGATTTTGGAATCTATCAGGAGTTTTTTTTCAAAGCAGTGGGAACTGGGAATATCTAAGTAAGGAGAAATGATTTTATTTTTGAGATTTCTTTAGAGGTTCTGTTTCAAACTCAAGTGAACTCAGGTCCTCTTCAGACTCAAGTGAAAAGCATACATCTCCATGTTTGCAAATATATTTTCATTGAGACTTGGTGAGCATCTGTTCTAAATGTTGCACTGCACGAGACTGGATAATTTAAGGCCACTATATTCTATAGTTTTTGGAATGGCATGTTCACTTCAAACTACCTGTGACTTCTACAGAGGTGAACATTTGTTTTTGCAAAGAAGGCATTTTGAAAACGGACCTTAAGCCAGAAAGCTGTAGCTTATTTTCTCAATTTGCAGGCACAGTCCAGCTGCAGTGAAGCACTCTGCTCAACTTGAACAATGTTATGCTCATTTAGATTCCATTGATTTCAGCTGGAGAAAGTTGTGTGTACTCTTTCCTATTTAAATTGATGCAACGTAAAAGGACTTAAAGATGCAGATTCAGTTTCTATTCATTAATCTCAATTAAATGGATAAATCAATCTCAATGATTCAATAGTTCTACTTATAGGATTCAAGTTTCAGATAGAACGTGACAAAACACGCACAATATAGATGGGTATTAAGGACTATTTTCTGTTGGAGAGCTTGATAAGCTTCAAAACATCCATTATGAATTATTCTCATATGTCATTATATTCATGTTAATATACTCAGGCATGTGCCATTTCTTTTTTTTCTTTTCTTTTTTTATGGAGTCTTTGGCTTAGTGGGTCTCTTTAAATTCATCTATAGAAAAGTTAGAAATTTCACCCTCAGATATGCAGTATAACTTCCAAATCTATGGATTCAATATCCACAGCTTCATCTATCTATGCTCAAGAAATTTTCCCCAGGAGGTATTTGTGGATTTTTCTAGATCAGTGGTTCTCAACCTCTAGATCCCCAGATATTTTGGGCTTCTACTCCCAGACTTATCCATATTTTGTGGGAAGGATGCCATCCATGGAACTCCTAACAGCTGGTAAACTGGTTGGGATTTCTGGGAGTTGTAGGCCAAACACCTGGGAATCCACAAGTTGAAAACCACTGCTCTAGATCTTCCAGCATGGTTGACTAACTAGTCAATCATGGCCTGAAATACAGGATTCAGTACAAAGTTGAGGGAAACTTAAAAATAATGCTTCCCAGGGCTGGGAGGTGTTACTTTTTCATCTGTTGCCAGTTTGCTCCCTACTCACCTCTAACAGCTTCCTCAGATGCTCTACAGATGCTTGAAGGCAGGTGGTTAACCTTCAGCCCAAGCATACCATACAGCCATGCTGGAGGACCCAGAGATGGCCACAAACACTTCAAGAAATGGCAACCTTAGAAAGATTTCCCACAGATAAGAGGTGTTGCTGTGCCAGAATATTTCATTCAGAGCCGGTCCAACAATGAGGCGAATTTAGCGGTCGCTTGGGGCGCAAAACATACAGGGGCGCAGTCGAGACTGCTTTTTCTGTTGATTTCTTGTAAAACATGATGTTTTGGTGCTTAATTTGTAAAATCTTAATGTAATTTGATGTTTAATAGGCTTTTCCTTAATCCCTCCTTATTATCCAACATTTTCGCTTATCCAATGCTTTTATTTTTCAGTGATTGGTTTGGGGGGGGGGCGCCAAAATTCTGTTCGCATACATTTGAAAAATACCTAGGGCCAGCTCTGACTTCATTAGTGGCAATACTGAAAAGAAAATATAAATATTGTACTTCATCTTCCAAAGGTGTTTCTTAGGGATAACATTCAGATTTTTTTTTTAAGAATCCCGTCTTGTATCTCCCTCTTTATTGTTCCCCACTCCACCCCCCCACACCCCCCCAATATTTTAGATATCTTTTCCATGGATTACATGTTGAAAAGAACATTTTAGTTAAAACTCTATGAAACTTGCTATCTTGTTTTAATTTTAATAACGCAACTAAAATCTACACCATGCTTATCCATTTTCACACACAGATGGTTTAGAATTTATTCTCTTTGTCCAGAAAGATTTAATGTATGAACAACTCCACAATATGTTATAACAATTATCAGCTTCGTACCTGTTAATAAGCTTGATATCACTATACCAAGGACCAGTCAAAGATGTTTTCTATCTCAATGCCACATACCCATGTCAGTTGAATTAGCGATTGATCTTATTATGAATTGTCAATGGAAAGGGGTTCAGGACTTCAGATTGTTCCTTAAGCATTCAAATAAAATTCGAAACAAACACAGCATCTTACTGACATCACAGCCACCAGTCGCCACTGCCAAAAAACTGGGATGCATCCAGTTTCCAGTAGATGTTGTCTGGGTCCATGATGCCTGTTGTGTGAACATGGTGGATGAACCCTAAAAGCCTTCAAAGAATCCTAACACATAGAGGTCCTGCTATGAAGGACCAGGCATTCTGTAGTCAAGAGATCAATAGAGAACTTGTTCCCTAAAGATAGAAAACTTAGAGCACACTGTTTTAAAACTAGGTGTTGATTGATTTAATAAAATACTTTTCCCCTGCAAACAAATATAAATAAGGCTACCACCCCCCCCCCCCCCCGCCAACTTAAAATGAGAACATATTACGGACGCTTTGAACTCAGCATCCAAAAACATCTTCATAAGGCAACCCTGTGATGTCATGGAACCTTCTGTTAATTAGAAAATTCCTAATTTGCATAGACTGCATGGGTTTATTGAATAGACATATCAAAGTTAGGAACTTTAACAAGGTGTTTTACAGGCCAACACTTTTCAGCTGTTGTTGTCGGTTATTCTGCACCAGATTCTTTTGCTCCACATCTGAGGTTTTGTGTTAGCATCAAGAGGGCTTTAAAGTATCCTTTAAACTTCAGCTGCACATATTAAAAAATCATCAAGGTGGCCAGGAGAGTTGCTTGTGATGAAAGCCCCTCGACCCACATATTTTTTCTGAGAAGATTTATAATGTACATTAGACATTGCATTCAGCCATAAAATCAAGGCAACTCTGCAACTTTGACAATCATTCCCTTGCGCCAGTAAAATTAAAATATGTACGCCTTCAATGTTGTCATAGTAACATGTGGGAAATATTAAAATAAGTGAATGTGATGAACCAGGATAATTTATATTTCTTCCCTTGCTTACCTCACACATCGCTAGGATAAACCATCCATTCATGAGAATGAGGCGGAGATGGGTCTGTCTCCAGTTTAGAGGTGTTTGATCAGTCAGAAGAATAATAGTGTTCAGACTGCAATTAATTGAAATGTCCCACAGACATCAGTTCACCTTCAGCAAGAGGAGACCAAACTAAATTGTTTGTTCATTGTTTACAGGTCTCTGTTTCTTCAGAATGATTTCACTGGAAAATAATGAACCTTGACTAAACCATACGATCAGGCTTCACAGCAGTGCAGTAGGTCCTTCGCGTTTGCAATTGTTCTGAGCATAGACCTCCAGGAAAGTGAAAAAAACACGAATTTAAAAAATTGTTTTTACTTGAAAGGATGCCTCTCTAGGAATCTCTAGGTCCTCAAGGATTCCATTATGTAATCTAGAGAGATACATATACCTCAAGCTATTCAATTGCCTTCTATCTATTTGCAATGTTCTTACCCTTGTTCATAAGCAATGCATCTTGCATTGCACGTCATCCAAAAATAACAGATTGAATTGGCCTAACTCTGGTCAGGACAACCAGTTTTACAAAATCAAATCATAGTCTGTATGTGTTTTACAGATTTTATGCAGAAAGAAAAAAAATACAAAAATGAATAAATTTAATGCCGTTAACTTTGTAGAGGTCTGTGACATGTTGATGGAAGCTACACATCTAAATGGAGCCTTTTCTCTCATCTGCATATTTATTTTTATTTATTTATTTATTTTATTAATTCCTGCTCCCTCTTACCCCAAAGGGGACTTGGAGTGACTTACAGTATAGCAATATTCAGTGTACAAACAAGTAAAATGATCTCATCCAGGAGTCATCATTTTGTTGCTACAAATACTTCAGTTCTTTATTGCACTATCCAAAGGCCTGATCCCACAACCATTTCTTCACTCTTTTCCTGAAAACCAGTTGCGATGAGGCAAGTCTGATGTCACTGGGGAGGGAATTCCACAGCTGAGGGGCTATCACTGAGAAGGCCCTGTCTCTCGTACCCACCGGTCGCACTTGCGAAGGGGGTGGGACTGAGAGTAGGGTCTCCCCAGCAGATCTCAATCCTCTCACTGGATCATAGAGAGAGATACATTCGAACAGGTAAGTTGTAAAGATTGAGAACATAGCCGGAAATACAGTCAACCTTCCACATTCTCCCCAGCTACTGTAAGGGGTTAGGGGACAGGAGCCTTGTAAAGGTTAAATACTATGAACAAAGCAATTGCTTTTTTTTCTAGCTGAGAGAATTCATCTCTAGGAATTTCTAGATCTTCCAACATAACTCCAAAGCTGATTTGTATTGGAAACTGACTATAGAATTGCACTGGAGGTGCTAGAAATCCCTAGAGAGTCATCCTGTTTAGCAATCACCAAGTCCTCTAGCTCCTTCCTAGAAGGCTTTTAAACAGAGGCTGGATAACCATCTGTTGTGGCTGCTTTGATTTTGCTTTTCATGCATGGCAGGGTGTTGGACTAGATGGCCCATGTGGTCTCTTACTCTCTTCCAATTCAATTATTCTATGATTCCATGACAGGAGGAAGTTGACCATAGGGTCACTCTGAAGGACCTATGTTCTAGAGATTCCCAGAGATGACATTTTCCATCAAATCTGTGAATAATAAAATCTGACTGTAGTATCCTTGACTAGACACCAGCCATTGTGCAATCTTCCTGAGTTCTTCGTATTCTTTTCTTCACTTCCTGAACTCTTTCCCAAATAATTATGCTCATTCTCTTTGGGTTTTTTTTTTTTAAGTAAAACAAGTTTCTCTTCCATGCTTGACTTTTCCTAAAACAGTATATATTTTGTGCTATTGTAAACATTTTGTCTTTGCTAATTTATTTCTTTTAAAAAATAGTACAGGGCTTCCGCAATGGACTGTTTTATTGCACTTTGAAGTGAAGAGTGTTTAACTCAGGAACTTCCTAAGGTCTTCTGGCATCCCAGTTCTAAAGAGATCGTAATTTATCAGACATCATTACAGAAATGGAATGATTTGTTGAAACAAAAATAGGGTGCAATTAAGTTAAAAGCCATTTGGCTGTGCAATGTTTATACAGACATGATTAAGATGCAAGCTGTTAAACTATATTTCTTACTGTGAGTTACTCTCTATAACTTACAGATCAGCTTTCCCAAGGCCTTAAATTATTGTTCTCACTGGAATCAAGAAGTCCATTTTCCAATCTTGTGATTAAAGGACTCACAGGAAAATGTAAGATTTTAGAGATATTTAACTATTATAAGGCATTTAATTGTTGTACTGACTTATCACTTTTCTCTTCTCCTTCCACATATCACAACCCAACTAAATCTAGAGCACTTTACTGCTGCCTTAAATTAAAAACAAAACTATCATGAGGCAGTTATTTAACTATTATATGGCATTTAATTGTTGTACTGACTTATCACTTTTCTCTTCTCCTTCCACATATCACAACCCAACTAAATCTAGAGCACTTTACTGCTGCCTTAAATTAAAAACAAAACTATCATGAGGCAGTTTACATGTTTACTGTATATGGATGCATAAAGAAGTAAAAGGCAGAGGTTCACATTTTCCACTGTTGTTTCTTTAGTACAAAATCAATGCACTTAGAACCAGAAGTGTTTGGGATTTGGGATTGTTTTTCCAGATTTTGGAACACTTGTATTTGCATATACAGCCAGCCTCTTACATTTGCTGGCATTAGGGGCACAGGAGCCCTGTTCTGCCCCCCATACTATCTTAACTACTTATAAGGTGAACTGGCTGTGCAGGGAACAGATCAGAGACTATAAATATTTGCATCAAACATGAATTTATTAACTTACAATAATTTTAGACTTTCTCTCCTCCTGAGTCTCACTACAAAGTCTTTATGAGGAGAGGTAAAATCTATGAGAGATAGACACAGTTCTGGCTGAATGGAGGCTCTAGAATCTTTATTTCTTCTTATTGTCTCTTTCTTGTCTGGTGTTCAACTGTCTCTAAGATGGTGTCAATATTTAACTTCTCTCTCTTCATCTTCCAGTCACAAAAAAGGCTGACTCTTCCAAGAACTGCTCTGCCCTTGATGGGATTTTTAAAGGGGCAGGGTGATGAAGGCTTCAAATGCAAAGAGGCTGCCTAGACTGACCCTCCAGAAACTGTACATAAAATATTAATCCCTCTAACTAAAAAGGACTTAACTAGGGGGTAAACAGTGAGGGTCTTCATGGGGCATGACAAGCCCTGTGAAAGTGAAAACCCAAGAATTTAAAGAGACTTTCTTTCTTTACAATCTAATAATCCTGATAAGTATATTGTCTAATTAAACCATCTCTTAGTAAAGGTAAAGGTTTTCCCCTGATGTTAAGTCCAGTCATGTCTGACTCTGGGGTGTGGTGCTCATCTCCATTTCTAAGCCAAAGAGCCGGCACTGTCCGTAGACACCTCCAAGGTCATGTGGCCGACATGACTGCATGGAGTGCCGTTACCTTCCCACCGGAGCGGTACCTATTGATCTACTCACATTGGCATGTTTCGAACTGCTAGGTTGGCAGGAGCTGGAGCTAACAGCGGCCGCTCACTCCGCTCCCGGGGTTTAAACCTGGGACCTTTCGGTCTGCAGCTCAGTGCTTTAACACACTTTGCCACCGGGGCTCCATACTGTCTCTTAATAAGAGTTGAATATATAGCATACAATGTAATAACAACTCAGTAAATACGATCTAATACATATATACAGGGAAACTGGTACTTAGGACACTTTTTCTTTTCTATTATCTTTATTTCTATTTCTTATCTTTTTCTCTAAACCTAACTCTATTTTATTATTGTAATGATAAAATCTTAATAAAGAGTATTTTTTAAAAGAATTTAGAGAGAGAGAGAGAGAGAGAGAGAGAACACCAAGTCCTCTTGCATGCCTCGTCAACTTCTACTGGATATGATCATAAAATTGCACTGGAGGATCAAGAGATTCTTAGAGAGAACATTTTTGATTAAATCCACAAAAGCCATACCCACAAATATGAAGGGCTGACTGTATATGCATAATGAAATACCTTGGAGGTGGGATCCAAGTTTATAAAAGAAATTCATGTTGTGGGGTGTTGGTATGTAACTTCCAGTTTTCCAATCAGCTCCCTGAAATGCTGCACACTGAACAAACAAACACGACTGTAGCAAGCAATGATAGCAGAATCCATTCACATAGTCTATACTGCTAATCAGCTTTTCATTAGAGTCCAATTATTACTTCTGACCTGCTTCCTGCACAGTGTTTAATAAACTCACAGGATTTCGTAGACTTTAATCTTCAGTAGTTCCACTATTTACAGATGTACAATTCAGGATGCATCAATTCATAAACAGGCTTGTACTTACACGACGAGATTCGCTTACAAAGAGATACAAACAGCAAGGCAGCCACAACAAGCAAGCAAGAGAGAGAGAAAGCATTTCACTCTCCTTTTATAGCCACCTGGTGACTTGTCATCACTAAGTGGCTATAAAATGAATGATGCCTCCAGTCATACAACTCACATGATTATGACTCATCCATTTTTGCAATCCCTTCTGGTATTTTATCATAATCTCTCAGTCATTCCCCAGGTGTTCATGACATGTCCATCAGAACTGTATTTTACACATGGATTAAATGTTCAGGCATTTCTATTCAACAATTCATTCGTGTTTCATGTATGTCTTATACACATACTCTGAAGGTAATTCCATATACTATTATTTCAAATGATTTTTTTTGCATGAAACAAAGGCCATCAGAAAGCAAAAGTGTCACTATCTCAGCTAACCATGTGGATAATTTTGGATTTTGAGTATTTCAGAAGTTGAAATTCCAGATAATGGATGCTCAGCCTATATAAACATGCACAGATGCATTTTGGTATATTTTTTGTATGTGTCTTTTCATTTTCCTAGGCCCCTGTCTGATACACATGGACATCATTATCACCCAGTTATTTTTTAGTCAAAGACATTGCCACTGTGCCGTCCGCCGGACAATAAAAAACTATAAAACTGAAACGTGCTGTCCTTTATCCGGGCGAACTGCAAATCCCTATAAGCTGTCCTATAGATATTGAACGACTGAGTCTGGATAACTTCAAAAAGGGATGTTTATTCATACAAGGTTGTAAACCTGGCACAGATCTTAAAGTTGCAGAAAATGAAACAAATTTCCATAGGTTTTAGTTACAGAATTATCCCTGGTTCCAGAAGGCAAAGGTGATTATAAAACCACTATACCCTAATCACGCTGCCTATATTAGAAGGAGAAACTCTTTCCTTCCCTATCTTTACAGCAAAGATTAGTTCTAGAAGCGATGGAATAACTCTGCTCCTCTAACTAGATTTCCTATTCCAGATCAATATAATTCAATACTTATCTAATTTGGATAGGCTTAGATTGGCCTGGTTTTGAGGATGATTTGTCCCAGTTAGCCTTGCACAGCTCCAGCACGTTGGAAGACTATAGCCAGAATGAAACTCTAAAATGGAGACTAGACCCTGGTAAAAAGGGCGGTCCTAAGATGTTGCACTCTTTGACCAATCACTGCAAAGAAAACTGCAGCCAGCTCTTGCAGATTCCAAGCCACTTTTCCTAGGCTTTTGCAGCCAGAGGCTCAAACAAAATGTAAAGGAGGGAAAACAAACAAACGACCAATAGGTAAGGCAAACCATCGTCCTGGGGGACGGAACACTCCCCGCTAAATTCCCAGGATGTGGGAATTTACCAACCAAAAACATACAAACACCTTTGTATACACAACAATAAAACAGTATAAAACTTACACACTTTGGACAAGCAACACGAGATTGCTGGTTGGTCTGTCCAGGACAGACATTTTGTCCTTACTATGAGTCTTTACCTGAACTTTTCTAACCTTACCGTCAGGGCAAGGAAAGGTCTTTAGTGTAATGCCCATAGGCCAGGCATAGCGGGGCAAGTCTTTGTCCTTTAGCAACACAAGGTTTCCCACCTTGAAATTGTCCTCTGGGGTTTGCCAGAGTCTTCTGGTTGGAAGCTGGCTTAAGTATTCGGCCTTCCACCTCTTCCTGAAGTGGTTGGCTAAGGTCTGCACATGCAAAATTGGTGCCACAGTCCGATCGAATTGACTTAATTGGCCCTCTGAGGGCTATGAACCTTTTCAATGCATTTAAAAATGATGAAGTGTCCATTCCCTCTACATCCTCAATATAGACAGTTCGTTTTGACAAACAAGTAAACAAAACCGCCCATCTTTTATTATTTACAACACCACCCCTGGTTTTCCTAGTGACAACCTCCCAAGGACCAAACACATCGATTCCCACATGGGAAAAGGGTGGGTCTGTCAAAGTCCTATCCTGAGGTAGTTCTGCCATCAACTGACTTTGACAGTTTCGTCTGAGTCGCCGACATTTGACACATTTGAAAATACAACTGTTGACCAACCTTTTGGCATTAACTACCCACAGACCTTCATTTCTAAGGGCTGCCTCAGTTAGAGTTCTACCCTGATGATGGATCCTTTCATGGTGATGCCGAACGAGCAGCAATGCAGTGTGACTATTAGGGGGTATGATGATGGGGTTTTTTATACACACTTTGAGTTTAGCCTTAGCTAACCTCTCACCCACTCTTAAAATGCCCTCTTTATCCAGAAATGGGTTCAGCTCACACAAGAAACTCCGGCTGGGGGTGTTAAGCCCTTGTTCTAACCTGGCTGTTTCTTGACTAAACTCATGCCTCTGAACTGACCTGAGTATTACTCCCTTAGCCTTTAGCATGTCCTGAACTTGCAAAGGCTGACTATCTTTGCAGACTAAGCGATGTATGAGCCTAGCAACTGCTCTCTGAAGACTGTGCCACTCTGAAAAATGCTCAAAGCGGTGTAGTTCCAGGTAAGATCTTTGGCCTGTCTTGATTGCAGTGGTGGTCTTGCAGGCTGTTATTTCTGGAACAGACTCTGGTAATTCTATGCTTTCCGAAGGTGAAAAGACCAACGGGAAGTAGACATCCGCTAAACATCGGGGACCCATCAACCAACTGGATCTTAAAACTCGTTGAGCTGATGCTCCTCTAGAAGCGATGTCGGCTGGGTTGTCATTTGTGGCAACATGATGCCACTGGCTAGGTGTGGAGCTAGATAGAATGTTGTTAATTCTATTTGCTACGTACACTTTGAATCTTTTGGTTGTGTTGTTGATGTAACCAAGCACAACTGTACTGTCCGTGTGGAAATGGACATCTTGAAACAAGTCTCTTATCTCTTGCTGGATGATGCGCCAGAGCTGGACAGCAAGAACTGCTACACACAATTCCAGCCGGGGTATTGAAGTTCCCATAGGAGCTATTTTAGCCTTTGCCATGATGAATCCTGCGTGACAAAAAACTCTGTCCCTTTGTCGCATGTATGCCACAGCTGCTATAGCTTGCTCAGAAGCGTCACAGAAGATGTGAAGTTCTGTGGTGGGTTCTATCATCGCCTTGCAGGGAACAAATTGTCTGGGAACTGTGATGGTTTCCAGTCCTTCAGCTTGAGAAGTCCAATTTGCCCAAGCTGCTTTCACCGATGGGGTCAGCTCTTGATCCCATCCTATCTTCTTCAGTGACCAGAGTCTTTTTTCTGTCACATGCCTATTGTTTGGCAAAGTGGGTTTTTCTGCTTTAAAAGGCAGAGGGGCTATCCAATTTCCCTCGGGACTCCGGGAAACTTGAGAGTTCATGATCTCTAAAAACCTCTGTTCATCTTTGGAAAGCGCTGTAGTTTCATCCCTTTCGGAGACCTCAAAGATGGAAGAATACTCTGGTGTTATTGCTTGGCAGTAGACTGAGATATGACTTAGGCAACTGCGCACAAGTGTAGGACGTCCACCTTTAAGCACCTGTGCTTGATTGGAGTCCAACGACGATGGTGGGTGCATCTTGTTTATGCACACTGGGCCTATGACTGTCCAGCCTAATGGCAATTGTTGTGCGATAGGTGCACCTGGAGGTCCTTTAACTTGGTCGTTCACACAGAACAAGCTCGGGCAGTCCGAGCCAAGCAAAAGGGCAATGTCCACATCTGGCCGAAAGGCTGGTATAGCATTCTTTAACCGTCGCAAATGTGGATGAGCCTCCACAACTTCTCTAGTTACAATTTGTTTTTTGTTCCGAGGGATGGAGGAACACTCAATCAGGTCTGGCAACTTGAACTGTCTCTTCTGGTCGCAAGAGGAGACAACAAAGCCAGATGCTATGCGACCCTGCAACTTCTTTTTTCCTGCACACGTAGTCATAGTGTAGTCGACCATCTTGGTTTTAAGGTCAAACATGCGGAAGAACTCTGGAGTAGCCAGGGAGGCGTCGCTCTGTGAATCCAGGGCCACATAGAGTCTCTTTCTAAGCCAAGGGCTCTTGGCTGGATATACATCCGCTAGGCAGATAGGATGACAAACTCTGTACTGGTGCGAGTCAGAACACAGCTCTGTACAGGCGACTGCTGAAACTTCCACCTGCATCTCTGGTGCGGCTGGCTTGTCGGTGTCTTCGACTGCTGACTTTTCTTTTGGTGAAGCGTTCTCTTTGGGGTGGGAGATGATATTGGAGTTGTGCATTGCGGTGCAATGCTTGAGGCTGTTGCATTTCTCACACTTGATGTTTTCTTTGCAGTTGGATGCAAAGTGTGGAGTTGCTCCGCAGCATCTAAAGCAGATTCCCTGCTTTTGAACTAGCTGTTGCCTTTCTTTGTATGTCTTTCTACTAAACTCCCTGCAGTTGGCCAAGCTGTGAGGCTTTTGGTGAATAGGGCAAAGCAACTCTTTTACCTCCGACCTGGGTTCATCAGTCTTGTGTTGAGTTTCGACTGCCTTTACGCTGACAGGTCTATTGGCCTCTCTAGATGGTTTCTTGTCCACTTTAGGTGCCTTCTCTGGCTGGGTCCCTTGGTATAAGGTGGGGAGGCCCGTCTGCGGATCATTCCTTTCTCTGGCCGCCCTGGTGATGAACTGGACCAAATGAGAAAATGGAGGGTATGCCTGGGAGTGGGCCTCCTTGTAGTTGAAGACCTCCTGTCCCCAGCGTTCTTGCAAAGTGAAGGGCAGCTTGGTCAAGATCTGCCTCTGGGACAGGTGCTGATCGAGGCACTTCAAACCGGGCAGTTCTGGATTCTCCTTGGCCGACTCTAATTCCGTAAGGAGATCGCTGAGGTCCCACAAGAGTTTGAAGTCTTTGAGTTTTAAAGCTGGGAACCTTTGGAGCTTGTCCATAAGAGATGCTTCAATCTCTGTGCTGGCCCCATACCTCTGCTGCAACCTGGCCCAGGCCTTTTCCAGGGCTTTGTCGGGATCGGCTACGTGGGCTGCGTAGATCTTCTTAACTTGTGAGGATGAGGCTGGGCCCAACCATGCAGCCAGAAGAGTCAGTTCTTCCTCCGGCAATAACTTTAAGTCTCTGATTGCTCTCTGGAAGGTGGCCTTCCAGAGAAGAAATTCCTCAGGCTTGTCCGAAAACTTTTCGACACCCTTGTCCTTAAGATCTCTTCTGGGGCTTCTGATGATGGAGACAAGCTGGGACTCTGGCGTCGAAGGGAACAATTGAGGAGTTTGCTGTTGTGGAGTGGACTCCCACCGTGTACCTTGCGTCAACCTTTGGCCTCTTGGAGGGATGACATCGACCACTGACGAATCGATGGTTCCCTGTGCAGCTGTCTGTAGGGGCCAACTAGCGCTCGGCCTTGGGGCCCTGATTGACTGACCTAGGGTTTTAGCAGGAGGCACAGGTAGCTCGAGCAAGGGTGAGCTCCCCGCTATGACGCTCTGCTCTGCAGGAAACTCAAACGTGACTTTGGGGCCCTGCTCTGGGTAAGGAGAGAAGTCTTCCTGTTCCTCATCCGAAAACTGGCTGTTCATGCTGCCAAGGTGCGCAAACACTTTGGCAGAAGGATCCTGTATTGGTAACTGGCTTACATTTTCTTCTGTGAGTGGCTCAATTAGGGCCTTGGCCAAAGTCTCAGCCCTTACCCTTTTGGCTGCGGCATCCATCTTTATTCTAAGCATCTCTATACGAGCCTGTTCTATTTGCATTTCGCTTTGTCTTTGGGCCTGTTCCATTTGCATTTCGCTTTGTCTACGGGCCTGTTCTATTTGCATTTCGCTTTGTCTACGGGCCTGTTCTATTTGCAGTCGTTGCTCTTCTTCTTTAAAGGGAAGGGTGAGATCAGCTGCCTTAGCATCAGCCTCCGCCCCCGCTACCTTGCTCTTTAGTTCTAGACGTGCAGCCTCCTTAATGTGCAAGGCAGCTAGGGAAGAGATGGCACTCCCAGCAGCAGAAGACTTGCTAGAGTGGCTATGTTTAGATGATGCACACTCCCTTAGTTTAGATACCTGGCTAGAGCGGTTGGACTTAAGACTAAGTGCCACAGCAGGTGATTTTAAAAGATTGGTCTCATGGCTGCATAAGGAAGACTGATTTCCTTTTGGCTCAGACCTTAGATTAACAGGTGGAGAACTAAATTCCAAGGCATCTAGAATTGCCCTCACCTTATTTTCTTTCTCATTAGTGTCAGCTAAGACACTCACTATTTCTAACTCTGAATCCTTGGCGTTAATGCGCTCGAGGACCTGGACTATCTTAGACACCAAACCCCTCCAGAGACCGAAGGTCTCTTCAAGGTCTGTCTGTAATATGGATGGCACCCTTGTAATACCCAAGCTCTCAATTCTGTCCATCAATGTTACAATTCGCTCCCATGCCGAACCTAACCTCACATGGAGGAGCTCCTTTTCATCTATTAGATGGGCTAGCATCTTGACTGAAGGGTGCTTTATCCTTTGGGGCCTTTCATTCCTACTTTCAGCCTCAGAAGGAGGTATACCATCTGTATCATCTTGAAATTGCATAGACATTATGTATTCTTAATAGCAAGTAAATTTACAACAAAGGCAAATACAACATACCAGCAAGTAAATTTACAATAAAAGCAAATGCAATATATAATACAATGCACAACACTTAACCATAGCAATATATATCACTAAGTAACTATACTTTACAAAGATTGTGACCTTTGGCGCCAGACTTTGGTAGGCAAGCTGCAAAATGTCAACTGACAGCAACTTGCCACTTGATACCTCCCTTGCCCGAGTGACGTAAACTGCCAAAATGGCGACTTCGCCAAATTTTCAAGCACCTCGTGCTCTGCGGCTCGAGGCCTGCCGCCGAAGGAGCACCGAGGCTGGCTTTGGAAAGGAGGAGAGAAGAGACGCCTCCTCCCCGCTGTGAAGGGAGGTCACCACCGCAGGTCGATGAAGCAGGTCACCACCGCAGGACGATGAGGCAGGTCACCACCGCAGGACGATGAGGCAGGTCACCACCGCAGGACGATGAGGCAGGTCACCACCGCAGGACGATGAGGCAGGTCACCACCGCAGGACGATGAGGCAGGTCACCGCCGCAGGTCAATGAGGCAGGTCACCACCGCAGGACGATGAGGCAGGTCACCACCGCCGGACCATGAGGCAGGTCAAAGCCGGCCGAGTGCTCCGGCCGAACTCCTGATGAAGAGGCTGTCAAAGCCGGTTGAGTGCTCCGGCCGAACTCGCAGCAGCGTTGCCAGGCCTGTCCAGGTTCTAGCCTGGTTCTGGTGGGCTCCACGCCTCAGAGCCAGCCAAAGAACTGTCGCTGGTGCTCCGCGGCTCGAGGTCTACCGCCGAGGGAGCCCTGGACGTTGCTGGGAACTGCACAGCCTGTGCAAACCCAGAAAGCCACTGGGCTACGTGCGCACACGCGAGCCAAATAGCAAGGAAATAGAGCCCCACTATTTGACTCCTTCAGGTCTGAGAGCGGGCTCCACTGCCTCAGACGCTGGTAGAGTCTTTAGGTATGCAGACTGAGCTCAGGCGGAAAAGCCGCAGCCTATACTAAAACTTCCTAAACTATAAAAAACTATAAAGCCGTGCAAGCTAGCTGAAGCGGAAAAACCGCTGATCGACCTCAAAACTGTGCCGTCCGCCGGACAATAAAAAACTATAAAACTGAAACGTGCTGTCCTTTATCCGGGCGAACTGCAAATCCCTATAAGCTGTCCTATAGATATTGAACGACTGAGTCTGGATAACTTCAAAAAGGGATGTTTATTCATACAAGGTTGTAAACCTGGCACAGATCTTAAAGTTGCAGAAAATGAAACAAATTTCCATAGGTTTTAGTTACAGAATTATCCCTGGTTCCAGAAGGCAAAGGTGATTATAAAACCACTATACCCTAATCACGCTGCCTATATTAGAAGGAGAAACTCTTTCCTTCCCTATCTTTACAGCAAAGATTAGTTCTAGAAGCGATGGAATAACTCTGCTCCTCTAACTAGATTTCCTATTCCAGATCAATATAATTCAATACTTATCTAATTTGGATAGGCTTAGATTGGCCTGGTTTTGAGGATGATTTGTCCCAGTTAGCCTTGCACAGCTCCAGCACGTTGGAAGACTATAGCCAGAATGAAACTCTAAAATGGAGACTAGACCCTGGTAAAAAGGGCGGTCCTAAGATGTTGCACTCTTTGACCAATCACTGCAAAGAAAACTGCAGCCAGCTCTTGCAGATTCCAAGCCACTTTTCCTAGGCTTTTGCAGCCAGAGGCTCAAACAAAATGTAAAGGAGGGAAAACAAACAAACGACCAATAGGTAAGGCAAACCATCGTCCTGGGGGACGGAACAGCCACTGTGTAGTTTCCCTGACACTTGGGAAACAGGGCTAGGACTAACCCCAAGATGACTTAAGAGGGCTCTCCCCAATGGATATGAAAAGGCTTGTGGACCTCACTCTCCCCCTCCCAAAAAAAAAAAATCTATCTTCCTTGGTGCTACATCACCCAAGTTGTGACAAAATATGGAATCTTTTAAGTACCATAAACACAATGTAATCAAGCTGTGAACAAATCTTGCCAAGAAAACTCTGTCAAAGGTTCGCTTTGGGACCATCTTACCTTAGAACTGACTTGAAGGCACACAACAACAACAACAACAACAACAACAACAACAACAACAACAACGTGGCTGAAATGGGTTTAGTACTTGTTCCATTGCACATCAGACTAAATACAGAGTAGATCTGCCACTCCATTAAGATGAAAGCCATCCATTGCCCTTGGCCATGCTCTGACATTTGAAATTCCGTATATACTTGAGTATAAGCTGACCCCAATATAAGCTGAGGCACCTAATTTTACCACAAAAAAACTGGGAAAACATTGACTCCAGTATAAGCCGAGGGTGGTAAATTTCAGAAATAAAAATAGATACCAATAAAATTACATTAATTGAGGCATCAGTCGGTTAAATGTTTTTGAATATTTTCATAAAGCTCAAGTTTAAGATAAGACTGTCCAACTCTGATCAAATCATTATTCTCATCTTCTTCAATGTAAATGTGCTTATGTATCCTTTTAATAATAATAGAGTAAAATAATACATGTAATAGTAATAATAAATACAGGAAAATAATACAAGTAATAATAAATAGAGTAAAATAATAAATGCAATAATAATAATAATAATAATGAGATCAGAGTGAAATAATAAATGTATTATTATTATTAATAGAGTAAAATAAATGTAATAGTAGCAACAATAATAGAGAAAAATAATAAATGTAATAATACCAATAATAATAGAGAAAAATAATAAATGCACCATATATTCTCGAGTATAAGCTGACCCAAATATAAGCCAACCAAGACCCTCACCCGAGTATAAGCCGAGGGGGGCTTTTTCAGTCTTAAAAAAAGGGCTGAAATACTAGGCTTATACTTGAATATAGACAGTAGTCTTTGAACTTGGCTTAAACTATAATTTTAGTATTGTCCATAATACTGTATGACTGGCCTTTCTCATGTCCACCTGAACTCAAGTCAGTCCTAGTCTATCTGACAACTTCTGACTTTTGGTTGCACTGCTACAAACTGAAGCTAATATTTCTAAAGTGAAACTTGCAGTAATGCAATAGAGTCCAGGGCACTAAGGATCAGAACCATGAGACTTTGGGGTTAAAAGGTATGATGGTGTCCTTGTTCAATGTAATTCACAACCCAAACCAAAGTGATAAGCAGGAAAGGAAACGTGAAAAAATGTAGCTGGGAATAAACCTTCCAAGAAGTGTGTGTGTGTGTTGTTGTTGTTGTTGTTGTTGTTGTTGTGAGCTATCCATTCTGTAATGCAAAGTATTTGTTTCAGGTAATTTGGTCTTGAATGAATTAGTCCTGTAAACCGTGCAAAAGTCTTGCTTCAGATTAAGATGAAAACTGCTACAACTTGTTTACCTCCATGGCATGGCTATGGCAACTGTCCTGATTAATAGCCATGTTTTTAAATTTTCCACTATATCATTGGCTATCTGGTTCTGGTTGCTGTTTTTTCCATAAGAAAGAATGTATTTATAAGAAAGAGTTGGTGGGGCAATTGTGTTCACTAGATGGCAGCATTTCTCTCTTGTTCTGAAAAGCTGTCTAATATAGCATTACTCATTCCCTGGGTTTGGGGGAGCTAATGTTCCATGATTAGAGAATTGTAAATTGTGTATTAAAGATGAGTTCTATATTAAAGTATATTTAAGGAAAGAACCATACACCATAATTATTTTAGCTACAGACTAAAGCATCATAGACGTGTCATTTGGAGCATATCTCTTTCCGATTGAGATAGCCCATAAACATTGCTAATATCTTTAAAGTTGCTGCAAATGTTTTGTATCAGCTTACTTAGTTAAATAATCTATTACTTGGAATGCTAGCCAATAGACTTCATTTTCCTGGTAAAATAGATTGGGGAGAGTTACAATGGTGACAGTGATGTCACAGTTGTGACTTTTTTTTCGTGTCAGGAGCAACCGGAGTTGCTTCTGGAATGAGAGAATTGGCCGTCTGCAAGGACGTTGCCCAGGGGATGCCCAGATGTTTTGATGTTTTATCATCCTTGTGGGAGGCTTCTCTCATGTCCCCGCATGGAGCTGGAGCTGATAGAGGGAGCTCATCCACACTCTCCCCGGGTGGGATTCGAACCTGGCAGCTTTCAGGTCAGCAACCCAACCTTCAAGTCACGAGGTTTTTATCCCCTAGGCCACCAGAGGCTCCACAGTTGTGACTAAGTAGTAATCATGTATACAGAACAGTTACCTAGATTTAGGAACATATTACACAATGCAGGTAAATTATATCAGTAGATCAGCATCTTTGATTGGGACTTGTTATATGATGCCATTTCTCTCTTGCTGCTTTCCCGGTGGGAGCCAGCCTGAAAAGCAAGAGTGTCTGATGTTTCCATTAAAACTGGGTTCAGTCAGGAGAAGTGGCTTATTTAAGTAATGCTAGCCAGTGCCTCCTAAATGTGATCAGATTCACTTCCATGGAAAGGATTCAAAACAGACAAGCAGGCATAAATACTCCCAGTAGTATATCATCTTGTGTTTTCTTTTTGTTTTCAGCAGCTGGTTACCAATTCTGTGCCTACATATACATTTCTTTCACATGGAAAGGAAATTTGGATGACAGGAATAACACTGAGTTAGAACATCTTGTCAAGTTGGTACAAGAGCAAGGATTGCATCACTTTTTGCTGTGGATTGGATGAAAAGGCTACATCTTCCTCATAATATAAAGGGAAATGCTGTTTCCTTCTTTTTTAATTATATATATGTGTGTGTGTGTGTGTGTGTGTGTTTAAAGAAATAAAGATGTTAAAACATAAGCTACAAAACAAACAAAAAACATAAACAACACCACTGCAAAGCATTAATACAGAACCTTCTTAATATTGTAGTAACTATTCATTTAGACACAGCACCAGGTCTACCATTGGGTACCGTGAAATATTTTTTTCAAATATATAGATATCATTCTTCTGCAGTTTAAGGAAGCAATAAGTAATTTCATCAATTTCTCCTACTGTGAGAAAATCTGAAGAGAGTACAGTTTTCAAAAGCTATATGCAATTTGTGACTGGTTATTATTATTACTATCATCATCATCATCATGCGAGCTCCCATTGTTAGCCCCAGCATCTGCCAACCTAGCAGTTCGAAAATATGCAAATGTGAATACTGCTCTGGCGGGAAGGTAACGGCGCTCCATGCACTCATGCCGTCCACATGGCATTGGAGGTGTCTATGGACAACGCTGGCTCTTCGACTTAGAAATGGAGACGAGCACCAACCCCCAAGTCGGACATGACTAGACTTAATGTCAGGGGAAAACCTTTACCTTTACTATTATCATTGTGTCAGAAGTGAATTGAGAAAATTGGCCATCTACAAAGAAGTTGCCCAGGGGACGCACGGATGTGTTACCATCCTGTAGGAGGCTTTTCTCATGTCCCCGCATGGGAAGCTGGGGTTGACTGACAGAAACTCACCCTGTCTCACGGATTGAAACCGCCAACCTTCAGTTCTTCAGGTCAACAGTTCAGCCAGCACCAGGGTTTAATCCACTGCCCTTGTATGTTTTTTTGTTTCATTTTATTATACACTGAGAAGACAGCTAACCTAAACTCCAAATCAAAACGCCCCACGGTACCACAACCCACAATTCTGCTCCCCCCTCATCCCTACCTACATGAAACAAAGATACAGACAAAAACAAATGAATATTAAAAACACAATATAACTTGTATATGTTTTTATGCTGAAACTCCAACTACCTGAAAATCCTGTCATTGGGAGAGTTTTATTCTATATAAAATGTGCAGCTTTTTGAAAAGAAAACAGAATTTTCTGCATGGGAAACAGCATGTTTTTCACAGAACTTTTTGCACAAAAAAGTAGCTTCCTTCACAGAAAATGAAATTTTCTGTGCAAAAAAGACAAAAATATGAATTTTTCACAGAATAAGTCTAAAACTGTAAAATTTTCATCGGTCCATCTTAATATTTCCCAGTGTTTAAGAAAAAGTGTTGGGGTTTTTTTTGGATATTTTCAACTATTCTTTCCTTCTTTTGGAGTGTCATGAAAAACAAGCCAAGGATTTGTTATTTATTTTGTTATTACTCATCTTTTCTGCAGGGTATAAGAAATATACTTGGAGAATTCATTGAGAGTTTACCTTTGGCAAGACTAGTTATTGTTAGCTAGTTACTTCCAAACTATATCTTGGATATATTAAATAATTGGATTAGAAAGGATTACAGAAAACTCAGGTCAGTCAAAACAACATTAAGCCTTACCATGAGGCAAGCTGAGATCATTTGTCTGCTGCTGAAGAATGAAGAATTGTGTGAATGTGTTGGAGGACAGAGTATATTCAGAGTACATATTTATGCCCTTTTAAAACTAGAGCTCTGTCTTTTGGGGAATGGGAGGCTTTGCCTTTTTGACAACGTTAGTTACGTGGAAATGCTGGAAAGGGAGGATTCATAGTTTCCCTGAAAAAGAGCCTAACACAGTATGTGGTCTGGAGTGAAAAAAGTAACCCAATGGCAAAAGAGTGATTGATTTGTTTGGACAACTTTTCTCCCACTATTTTTCTCTGTTTAAGCATTACTCAGCAAGTGGCCAAGGACATAGCATAGGGGAAGGGAATGAGGACATTGCCCTCAGTATCAATTCTAGTTAGCTTTAATTTACCTTATTAACAGAGCTCTACAAGTCCCCCTGTTGTGAACACCTTTCTCAGATCTTGCAAATACAGGACCAGGGTTCTCTTTACTCAGTCAAGCCACCTGCCATAAGGTCTTCCTCTTTTCCTACTGCCTTCAGTTTTACCAAGCACCATTGTTTTTTCATGGCATTTCAAGTTTTAACATGCCCACAAATGGGAGACTAAAATGGTAAAAGATTCAGAAGTCAAGCCCTGTGAGGAGCAGTTTAGGGAGCTGGGTATGTCTATCCTGAAGAAGAGATGTTTAAAAGTAAACATGGTAACTATGGTTTAAATATTTGAAATGATACCATATTGAGGAGGGGGCCAGCTTGTTTTTTGCTGCTCCGGAGACTTGGACATGAAACAATGGATTCAAATTACAGGAAAAGAGATTCCACGTAAAAGTTAAGAAGAACATCCTGACAGTAAGAGCTATTCAGCAGCGAAATATGCTGCCTTGGAGTGTGGTGGAGCCACCTGGAGGTTTTAAACAGAGGATGGATGGCCATTTGTTAGGAGTGCTTTGATTCTGTGTTCCTGCATGGCAAGTGGTTGGACTGGATTAGCTTGTGGTCTCCTCCAGCTCCAGGATTCTATGATATGAGTTAGAATTCTCTCCACCATCAAATATTTAGTTTTCTAACATACAGTTGCTAAAATTTTCAGCTATTTAGAAATACAATTTTAAGTAGCCAAATTAAACAGGCAATCATAGTTCCCAAGGGTATGCATATACAGTAAGTATAAGAGTTCATGTTGAGAATGATTTTCACAGCCTTATTCTCTGCAATGCTAAAAATTTTATCGGTGCACAAACTCTTATTGCAGGAAATTATCCCTCCCACTTCCTAGTAGCTATAATCTCCAAGTGGTTAAAACTTGGTACCATTGTTTCCAACTCATCAGGTGACAATGTTTCATAGAATGCTTTCCTTATAGTTCTGTGTTGCTTTTGCAACATAACATGTCCCCATTGAACTAACAGTTCTTGTCTTTGTGCGGGAGGGTTAAATGGAGCAATTTCTGGGCTACAGCCATAGGTCTTGTTCTGCACACTCCCACACCCCTTGACATTCTTTCCTCACGCCAAGTATTATTTCAAGAGCTGTTAAATATTTTCTGCCTTTTCAAAAACATCAGAAAAATTCTTGACAGCCTTTCTGTAGAACATATGCGAGATGTTAGACAGCATAAAAAGAAAATTATGAGAGCAATTCTACAAGTGACACATGGAATGAAACAATGGCCATTTCAAGTGGAGGACTGCATTTTTGTGTTCTGTCTCTGCCCCTGTATCCACAACACACAAACACACATCTTTTTAAAGTTTGTTTAATCTTGTTGCATTGCAATGCAACAATCATCCTCCAAAATTGCATTCTATTCCAGAAGCCACTCAAAGGTAGATTTCCAATAGAATGCCTTTTACAATGGCCAGAACCACATTGGTGTGTTACACTCCTTTCTATATTATACCTTTTTGGCCATTGTGTAATGGCTATACAACAGGCCTTTCACATTTCTGATTTTGACTTTGTAGATTTGATTATTCGTGGATTTAATTAATATTTTTGCTCTAAGAATATCTAGGTCCTCAAGCACAATTCTATAGTCAACTGAGATGTGACTAATTACGTTGGACAGTGAAAAAAGTTGACTGGAAGAGAATCAAAACATTTCAAAGGTGATGTTGGAGTTATATGGGTATCAAAGGGATCTAGACAAATGAATAGGTTTTAGACTAAATCAAGCTGGAGTTCTCACTTGATGTGAAGGTGACCAAACTGAGGCTGACATGCTTTGGAGATACCATGACAGGGCATGACCCACTGAAAAAGAGAATAATGTTGGTAGAACAGTGAGAAAAGAGGAAGAACAGAAGTCAGAGCCAATTTGGCAGAAAATAACAACAAACAAGCAAAACCTTCCCTCTCGTTGAATGTGATGCAACAGGCATCCATAGGGGCCTTTGTAAAGTCTCCTCACTTAATGTCTTGGGAGCATTCTACCATTGCTTGGATGATCTAGAATTGGTTATTTGACCAATGATTTCCTTGTCAGTGTGATGGTTAATCTGCTTCAGATCTGACTGAACTTTAAAATAATGGAAAATGCTGTTTTAGGGGCATTGTTCAACAGCTGGGATAGTTTCTTCAAAATTTAAATTAAATCTAGGGTGGTTCCACTCACATGGAAGCCACTAGCCACTGCTGAAACTGCAAATGGTGCATTCTGTTTTCCACCAGCTAGTACATATAGTACTGAGAAGTGGCTAGTGTCCTGAATCAGCAGGCAATAAGCCTCAGCATACGCCTGACACTGCTAACATCGTCTTGCCAGGCCTGGAATTTGGGCATCGCTGTCTATAAAACCAGCAAATACCACACTACCATTTACTTTTTTGATATTATACCCTGACTTTGCACTAAAGTCCAGTGCCGTTTGATGGAAGATGAATGATCATTATCAGTGTTATCGTTACTATCCGCCCAGATTCTCTCCTATCATGTGGAAATATTTTGTCAAGTAATTACAGAATGCAGCTGGTGCCAGCTAAGACATTCAAAAGCACATCAAAAATGCAAAACATTTCTGCTTTGTGAAAACTGAAAGATGAGGTGGGGAAAAAGAGGTCACAGAATTTTCACTTTCTTTTTTTCTCTTTTGCTTACATTTCAGCTCAACTAAATTTAAAACTAGGCCTAGGCAGAAGGTTATTCAACTGTTCAGCAATATAGTTTGGCGTTATCTCAATAATGTCTGCCTAGTGTTCCTTATAAATTGGGATAACCGGAAAAGAGGAAAAAAAGGAATGTGTGAATTCAGCACTTCTCAGTAGACTGCAGGATTTGTGCATTCTCAAAAGAAACTCTTTCTTAGAACTGTAACACTATATGGGAGGAATCCAGTTTTATCACAAGCTATGGAGGGGGAAAAAGAACTGAAATGATGATGTGGAGAAATTCCTCTGCATTTTTAGACTCTAGACTTAAAAAATCATTTTGTTCCTTAAGTGCTATGAGGATTAATGTAACCACATTCTTGACATTTCTTTCTCTAATCCAACCTGCTTTAGTTCCAAATATTACATATATAGTAATTTAAAAGCTTTTTCTTACCACTCTGATAGACATGCAGCTGACAGCTGCAAAGTAGCCTTTCAGAGAAAAGAAACTGTAAAACTATGATCTATAGGAGTGATTCACAGTCAACCATATTCCTTTTTTTCATGTTCCACTAACAATAACAGCTGCATGTTTATTATAAAGTAAGTCCCACTGCATTCATGGGAGTTTATTCCCACCTATGAAGTGAGAAAAAGTCTTTAAAAGTCTGAGATTTTAGTTCTCAGAGAATCATTAGTAGTAGTAGTAGTAGTAGTCATCGTCGTAGCAGTAGCAGTAATAGTATGCAACTTTTTCTCTTAACAGAGACTCGAGGTGGCGAACAGTGCTAAAACCAATGCAACATAAAATATCAAACTGAAAGACTATTAATAATAAAATAAAATTAGACCAAAATTATTTAAAAATAAACAATACCATCAAACACCTGTTTAAAATACACAAACCACCTCACCCCACTCCCTAGCTTAGTCTTAAAACCTTCTCTGAAATAGAGAATTTTCTATTTTGGAAATCCATGTGATGTTTTCTTAGGACAGCATCACACAAGGCTCTAAAGATGATCTTCGGATTGTAAACCCATCTTGGCCTTCAACTGGAGCACAACAGAATAGCCACTCTTCTTATTGCATGAATCAGTTCCCCAAGTGCTTAAAGAAAATTGCAAGTATGCTTAGCTTATTGCATCTGCTAGGACTCGTCTCCTCCCTATTTCAGCATTTCCCATTCATTCATGCACCCACCCCCACTTTCCCCCAAAATAATTGCACAATTACAAAAGTTCAGAATCTCACCAGATTGGGGCTTCATAATTAAATACTTTTTCAAGTTCACAAGAATGTTTCATTAAAGGCTAAAAATAATAATAATAAAGGAAATATGCACCTTGCATTTATCCTTAACTTGATTTGTGTATTCTGCTAGGGAGAGGAGTATTTTTCATTGACAAACCAACTCAAGCTGTGTTTTAACTGTCTGGTTCCAATACATTTATTTCACATTTGCAAAAGAACAAAGGAAAGTTTGCAAGCAGTAATGGCTGTCATAATGAGAAAAATTGAAGGGGACAAAAAGTAATGTTGACCCATCAGGACTCTCTCTGCCTCCACTTTGACCTGGTGGGTGGCAGTCTGAGTCATTCTGGGGTCAATCCAGATAAGTGGTCAGTGTAGAATAATAGAGCTGGAAAAGATCCCACAAGTCAACCCCAATCAAAGGATCCCTGAGGGATGGCCACCCAGCCCCTGCTTAAAGACTTCCAAAGAAGGAGACTCCATCACACTCTGAGGCAGCATATTTCACACTTACCATCAGAAAGTATTTCCTAAAGTTTAGGTGGAATCTCTTTATTTTCAACGTGAAGCCATTGTTCTATATTCTAATCTCCAGAATAGCAGAAAACAAACTAGCCCCCTCCTCAACATGACATCTTTTCAGATATTTTAACTTAGGCATCATGTCCTTTCTCAGCTTTCTTTTCTCCTCCTAAGCCTTTCTTGTGGGGCACAACTTCCAAACCTGTGAACATTTTGGCCACCCTTCTTTGGACACATTCCAGCTTGTCAACATCCTTCTTGAATTGTGATGCCCAAAACTGGACACAGTATTCCAAAGAAGGTCTGACAAAGCATTATAAAGTGGGACTATGACATCACTTGATCTAGATGCTACACTCCTATTGATGCAGCCTAGAATCACTTGGCTTTTTTAGTTTCCACATCACACTGTGGGCTCATGTTCAGCTTGTGGTCTACTAAGATACCTTTCCATCTACTGTTTTCAAACCTTTTGGAAATAAGGCAGAGATCTTTCCCCACCCCCCTGCTATCTTGTCATTTTAATTGGAGGCATGTATAAATGAACATGGGTGAACATATTTTTCAAGTAATTGATGACCAAAGCAATTAGTTACTCATACAGTTTTTGCACTAGAGTTCCTACTTTTTGGAATGTCAAAAATGTCATTGATTTGAGATTAATTAT
The DNA here is from genome assembly GCF_035594765.1 of Anolis carolinensis. Lineage (NCBI taxonomy): Eukaryota > Metazoa > Chordata > Lepidosauria > Squamata > Anolidae > Anolis > Anolis carolinensis. The sequence continues at coordinate 18,309,180 of NC_085844.1, forward strand.
TATGAGTATTGTACAGAGTTCAGTCCTTCAGTCTGAGAAAGATAATCACAGCTTTTTTTGGACTGCATTGAAGTTTCCATCTTGGTATAATGTTTGGTGCCACTTCAGAGCAGATGTGTTTCTTCAGTTAACAACCAATCTTCAAAGATGTTCATGTTGAAATTCCTATATTGACAGGAAAATTGTGTTTCAGTTCTTGTGAAGCCTTAAATCGTTTAATAAAACCTTTATTTCATGTGAAGGTAATCTGTGTATTTTTCAACTTGAAATTATTTCTGAATAATGATATACGAAATAAGAAAGTTTAGTCAGGGGAAGGACAAATAAAATGTGAATGTACAGTCTGTACTTTTTTCTTTTTTTAAACGTAATTAAAATAACTGTGCTTTAAGCCATGGTTGGAATTGTGTTTTGAGGTGTACCCATGCTATACTACACAATTATGGCAATGATAATAATAGCGTAGCAACAGCCAGCATGGGATAGTGGTTTGACTGTTGGGCTAGGACTCGAGACCAGGGTTCAAATTGCTGCTTGTGCATCAGAATCTACTGAATGATACTGGGTGAATTACACATTCTCAGCCCCACTCCCATTTCTAAACACTTCTAAAACAGTTTACAGACAAAGTACCATGTAGCTCATCTCACAACACAAACAAACTCTGGTCATCTATGATGCTTTGTCAGTGAACAGTTTTAGAAGTATTTAGAAACTGAGGGAACAGGAGATCGGTAGAAATCACCTTCTGAGGTCATGATTCACACAGAAACAGGAGACGCTTCTTGTTTACATGTGAGGTGGGATCTGTCAGATTCGCTCATGCTGAATCATTTTGGTGACATGGGAAAATGGAAATTTCTATTAGCAGTGTCCAACCGAGCACTTTCAAAATCCTGCTACATGATCCTTGCACAGTATTTTTAATTAATTTTTAAGCAGGAAGAGCGGAACTTCTAGAGATCTCTATTTGTGGTTTATTTTCTCCTTCATTGTGATGTCAACGTGGTGTCAAACTGCATTAATTCTGCACTGCAGATGAAACCCAGACTTTGGAACTCTGTTCCTCTTTCCACCCGCAAGCATTCTTCTTCCATCAAAATGAGTGCAATGGCCTTTTTAATGGCACACTGTTATGTTTTGTTAGGTTTGTCTTAATGAAGTGGTTTTCCCTTTCTAAATTATTGCATAGTTTTTACTGATGTTTTTGTATAGTTTTTAATCTGTATTTTTTCAAAATGCATGTGGCCTTGAGTTCTATTATTGGTGAAGTGGCGGGGTATAAATAAATAAAATAGCTAATAAGGTATGTGAATACATTCCCTCCATTGTTTTCTTCTAAGTAACTAGATTTCAAATGGTATATTGGTTGAGTGGGGAACATCTTTTAAGCTTGCTCACAACCAGAGAAAGCTACAAATGTAAATTGTTGTACATTTATAGAGACAATGGTGCAATTCTGTCCTGAAACTGAATCCCATCCAGGGAAGCACTTAAGAAGCCTGTTGAACCACAATTAAATGTAGTTGGTGTTTTTGTTGGACTGAGGTAAGATTGTTTGACAGTTGAATGGGGAGAATTCTTTATAACAAGTACTCAACTGTTACCGTCATCTTTTTTCTTCAAATTTGAGATGTGAGAATACTGTGGATTTTTCCTAGATCATGGTCCAGTTCACCAGTTCCAAATTGCCAGATCAATGTGGCTATGTTTTCTCAGCAGTATCTCCTAATGTGAACCTTAAAACATTGTTCATAGAGCATTGTCATTCAAAACATTTTAATGCACTTACAGACTCATAGTAGGCCTGGCAAAAAAAAACAACAACACATTCTTTCACCCCATTTCCTAAAAAGCAAATGTATGCCATTTAAATTGGAAAGGTATCACAGTGCAGATATTCTTGCTTGTAGAAAGTAATTAAGAAGAGAAAACAACACAATTACAACTGTTAAAATATAATACATACACAAAAATTCCTGGAAGCACAAAAGATCTATAAATTTTAAGCATTGCCCCAGTAGAAGTGCTCCCCACTTCTAATCCTCACATTTGAGAGTGTTTGGATGACGCAGATTCCAATGCACTGAGATCCTCATTCTGCATTGTACAAAAGGGGTGGAGGAACCAACAGCTTGGTAATGTTTTTAAAAAATAATTTATCCTTCACCACAGCCACTCAGCCACACCAAGGAAACCCACCTAGCTGGCCTATTAACTGCCGGGAGTTGCAGATCCCAAAAATCTACCTTGAGGTATGACTGAATGAAGGAGTGAGAAAAATCATAACACAAGACATGAAATTCAGAAACAAATCAGCTTGACATTCACTAGAACACAGAATCAAGAGCTTTTCATGCAGGGGGAAAAGGTATGTTTGTTTACACCAAAGCAAAATGATCCTAAAGTTAACTAGTTGATATTGCTAAAGCGTTTTAGCACTGTGACTATGGGTGCATCTACACTATAGAATTAGTGCAGTTTGACACCAATCATTGCCACAGTTCAATACTATGGAATGTTAGAATTTGTAATTTGGAGAGGCATCAGCACTTTTTGGCAGAGAAGGTGAAAATCCTTGTAAAACATCAACTCCCATAATTCCATAGCATTGATCCATGGCAGCTAATTCTACAGTGTAAATGCACCCTATAATTCCAGAATTTTCATTAAGAAGATTTTGTGAAAATCAGTTTCTGGAATATTGCATGGAACATATTCAGAGGAGGAGAAAAAAATACAAGTGATGAGAGTGAGCAAAACCCAAGATTTTTTTTAAAGGCTTTGGATGCAAGCTTGGAATGATGAAGGTTAAACCAAAAGAAAAATAGAACTGGGCATCTCAATACTTCCAGGGACTTTTATCTCCTTATGGATGAGACATTGGGGTCACCCTAAGTCAGAAATGACTTGAAGACACAATAATGACAAAGATGAAAGAACAGGGACCTGAGGGGATTTACATAGTCGGTAATGACCATTTAGATCAGAGGACAGTATTCGATTCGAAGGAACCCTCTTGTTTGAAGTGTCATTCAGTCCTAACTCCATTCTATGTTTTAAAGATTGAACATCACCAAAAAGGAAAACCGAAGTCTTGAGGTTGCTCATCCATAAAGTATATGTGCCCCTGAAGAAACCCTCAACAAAGCAATCTGAAATGAGTTCTAAACAAGTCTAAAACACTTACAATTGTATTTTTGAATGTATAGTGCATTTGCCCCACCTTTTCCCAAAATTGCTTCCAAGGTGGATTAAAAGAAACATATCAAATATTAAAAACAGAGTAGCAACAACATAAATTTCAAGTGTGAAGAAAAGAAAAGATGCAACCACCCCGTGTACCGTTACACTAGGCTGGTTGGCAAGAAAATAACTGATGAAGAATTGTAGACATCCCTGTGTTTTTGCTGGGCAAACATGGATTATCCTCTGGTAATAGAAGCGAAAACTGGAAGTATGCACCAAAAAGCACTACCATACCACCAATGCTTGAAATTTAATTACAGCCACTTTCAAGTGATCATACTTTCTTGATTGCTATACTCACTTTTCATAATTAAGGAATTATAGGTGCCACAGCTAATCATGGCTTTCAGTACAGCTTTAATTGCATCAACTTTCACTTATGGGAGTGCTTGCCAGAAGACAAGAGGAAAAGGAAAAGCAAGAGGGGACTGAACAGGGGGAGAACACAGGCATTTCTAGAGTAGATCTTTCACACCCTAGCCTACATACGCAATGCTGTTTCCCTCTGTCCCTGAATTTGAGCCTCTCATGCTTTGATATTAGTCCGATCTCAATAGAGAACACCGCGTGGGTTCAAAACCAGTGTTGGTAAGTTGGAAATAAGGATATGACTAATAAAGTAACACTGCAGGATGAAGACTTTCCTAGAGGGAATACTTATCTAGGCATTTGTAAGTCCCTCAGTGCAATTCTATGGTTAACGTCTGGCAGAAGTTGGTCTTATCATCATCATCATCATCATCATCATCATCATCATTTCTATCCCACCTTTCTCCCCATAGGGACTCAAGGCGACTAGCAAACACAACTAATAACAATTTAAAATAAGACAGATACTTAAGACCATACTGCTGTACTGGAGTTCACAGAATTTCCTAGAGAGATTTCTACTCAGGTAAACAAAATAGTATTTTTCAATTTGCAGTTTTTCCACTTTCACAGGAGCCCTGTATCTCTAAAACAGTGGTTCTCATCCTGCGGATCCCTTCATCCCTACAACTCCCAGAAATCCCAGCCAGTTTACCAGCTGTTATGATTTCTGGGAGTTAAAGGCCAAAACATTGGGTCTAAGGTAAAGGTAAAGGTTTTCCCCTGACATTAAGTTCAGTCGTGTCCGACTCTCGGGGTTGGTGCTCATTGCTAAGCTGAAGAGCCAGCACTGTCCATAGACACCTCCAATGTCATGTGGCTGGCATGACTGCATGGAGCACTGTTACCTTCTCGACAGAGCAGTACCTATTGATTTACTCACATTTGCATGTTTTTGAACTGCTAGGTTGGCAGAAGCTGGGACTAACAGCGGGAGCTCCCCCTGCTCCCCCGAATTCGAACCACAAACCTTTCGGTCAGCAAGTTCAGCAGTCCAGTGAAAATAGAGGGATAACTGAGTTGGATCATTAGTTCAGCTGCCTCTGTATTGTTCTCTCCAAATAGCAAAGTTTCAGGTAAGATCCTTTCCTCCATCTACCCAACTGTTAACCAGGCTTAATTGCCCAAATCAAGGCTGTTCAAGGTCATAGGGCAGAATGTCCCAAAAATGGATGGGACACCATCCATCTATCAAGGATGAGCAACACCCACTACAAAAAGTTATGCAGACTTTCTTTTCATTTCATGCCCACATCATAACATCCAGGGTGAAAGAACAAAATCAATGAATTGAGGGCTTAACGGGATATCAGTTAAAACAAAAATCAAAATTTAAAAGCATTGCAGAGTCATTCTTGTCATAAAGGATTGGCTGTCATCGCTGCATATATCAAGTGAAGAAACATACAGCTGCGAATTTAAGTTTTTGATTCAAGACAGATTCTCATGTCACTGGATTAAACCTGAACACAGCATGTGACGATGAGGAAGTTTACAAAACTGGTATCGCCACTGGGTAGATACATGACTTCATAAATCAGATGGGTTCTTTTCTGAGACCACTTTATGTGTCTGAAGGTAAAAGTGACAGGTTTGGCCTCTGGTGTTTCCATGGTAACGTCTCTGATTCTATAGGATTTGTTCAATCCTAAGGGCTTTTACATGTTTTTGGTATTTTAGAAGCAAGCAGTGATTAACTTAGATTCCATACTTCCTACTGAGAAAATTCCTAGAACAAATAAAACTAACCAGGGCATCAAAAGATCATGTGCAGCATTTAAAGCACAGACTTCTGAAATGTGCCAAGATCTTGAAGATTGCAGTCTGGTATCTTTATTTTTGTAAACCAGAAGTTAATTTTCATGGATAAAAATTAAAAGACTCGTCCATGAATAGAACAGGTGAGGGAGGAAAGCAAAAATGAATGTTAAAACCCATTATGTATGTATTTATTTCCATAAAGATCTCAGGGTGTCATATGATAAAATCAACAGCATCAATTAAGCAGTAAAGGTGATTTAACATATTAAATTATTTGTCATACTAAAAGAAGATAGAAATCAGAAGACTATAATATGATTCAAAGCCTGGCACATGTTTTGATCTGTATAAAGCCAGCTAGACCTGAAAAACGTTTATGCATAACCATGTTTTCATTTGGTACTGGAATAACAGCAATCTGGGTGCCTCTAAAGGGCTGGATTGTTGCTATTTAGTGTCGATGTAGTGTTCCAACAAAATCCAGTACTTCTGGTTTAGTGAAGCAAACAGGCATTTTTGAGTGCTAGAGAATGTAGCTTGGGTCTGTGACCTGTTTAAATGGTGTTCTGGATTACACCACCAGAACAGGCGAGGGGGCTCAATGTGACCCCAGGATCACATATTGCTCTTGTTGTGTGTCTTCCAATCATTTCTGATGTACCACAACCTTAAGGCAAACTGTTAAAGGGTTTTCTGGGGCTGAGAGTGTATGGCCCATCCAAGGTCACCCACTGAGTTTCCATGGCTCAGTGAAGATTCAAAACTTGGTCTCCAGAGTTGTAGTCCAATGCTCAAGCCGTAGTTGTTACCACTCTAAATTAAAGAGGAAGCCTTTGTAGCATGAGTGCCATAGTGATGTGAAGCTGTCCCCAGAGAAACTTATTGGGCATCAACATTATTAGCTTTCAGCTAGTCATTTCCTGTAGACTCAGAAAAAAAGGAAACTAGTGCCTACTTGCATGTTCTTCCTCCTTAATAAGGTTTGCCATCTTGACAACACTCCTATATTGCCTGGCCATACACCATATCTTGGTCCTTCCATGAAATGTTTGTGGATTTAACTTATACAGATTTGATTAATATGATCTCTGTAGGAGTTTCTTGGTCCTCAAGTGCAACTCTAGTCAGCTTCTACCAGAAGGAATAATGCAAAGTTGTTCTGTTCAGTTATAAGCAATAATCAGCCAATTTTCAAAATCGTATTCTGTCAGAACTTGTCCATAGAGATGTCCCAAGGACCTGGAACACCTTTCTAGGTCCTCCATAGTCAACATCCAGCAGAAACTGGTGTTAGGGTCACATTGAAGGACCTAGGCTGGATCTACAATGCCATATAATCCAGTTTCAGAATGTAGATTGATTGCACTGAACTGGAACATATGAGCCTGTACTGCCACATAAACCAGTTCAATCTGCATTCTGAAACTGGATTATTTGGTAATGTAGATCCAGCCCTAGATATTCCTAGAGATGTGTTATCTCAGATTTTAAGAAGGGCCATATTTAATTGCTTCCCCCCCCCTTTTGTATGGGTTCTGTGCCCTGGACCCCAGCAAATATGGAGGGCCGGATGTACATAAATTAGCACCATCTCTGGCATAAGGTGACCTTTTTCTCATTATCATTTCTCATTTCCTCACACCAAATTTAATGTTAATGTGAGCAGAGTGAAACAAAAGACGTTCTTTTGTATTATTTGGAATACATTTGCTGAGTATGCTGGAGATCTTGACAGATCAGTATCAAACTGTGGGAAATGCGTAACAGCATTTACTTCTCCATTGGTTGTGATGACAGATAAACAACCGGCACTGAACTTTGAGGCTTTTACCTCAAGGGCTTGTCTCACTCTCTCTTTACTTGTGGTCTATAATATAAAATGCTTCCCTTAATGCTTCAACACTAGTGCTGTAGCTTTCAATTTATACATTTGGTGCATTCATATTGTAAAGCTGTAATCTCCTGATTAATGAGCCATATTATGATTATATGATTCTGAAAATGTTTATTGGCTGATGATTGCTCACAATGAAACAGAATAACTTTATGCAATCACACTATTTTATTTTGGAGAAGCTGATAGCCTTTTACTAAATGTGTAATCTATGCTTTCAAGCAAATGGGAATCAGCAAATTGGTAGGTTTCAGTAAATTGTGGCTGATTGGACTTAGTAGCCAGTTCTTATTTCTGCTAGCCAGCCATCAGCTCGAATCCTGCACACTACTACTGTACTCTTGACAATAGACAGTAATGAGAAAGCAAGTTTTAAATACAGAACTATATTAATAAAATTGCTGTGTTGTTGTTAGCGGCTTTTTGTTGTAAAACAGGCATTTAGACGCATTAGCATATACGCTTTAGCAAAGAGACATCTTCTCTTCCGCAAAATAAAATGGAAGCATTTCTATCTTGGCAAAATGTCACAGATTCCATTTACATTTTGAAAGGGTAGGGGGACAATCGACAGAAGAAAATATGATTCTGCTAGCCTTCCGAGATGTTCAAGTAAGCAGTCATTTTTAGCCAATTTAGTAACTTAAACCAGGATTGCATCTACACTGTTGAACTGATGCAGTTTGGCATCACTTTAACTGCTGTAGCTCAATGCTATGAAATCCTGGGATTTGTAGTTTTACAAGGTCTTTTGTCTTTCTGCCAAAGAGTGCTAGTACACTTAGCAAACTGCAACTCCCAATATTCCACCACATTGAGTCATGGGAGCTAAAGTGGTGTTAAATTGTATTAATTTGACAGTATAGATGCACCATTGGTGTGCCACATGAAGATCATAAATGATGAGAGTCTTTTATGCTCATGTATAATAGATTTCCGACTTTGGCTGCAGTCTTTCTCTACAGCAGTGGTTCACAACCTGTGAGTCCCCAGATGTTTTGGCCTTCAACTCCCAGAAATCATAACAGCTGGTAAACTGGTTGAGATTTCTGGGAGTTATAGGACAAAATACCCAGGGACCCACAGATTGAAAACCACTGCTCTACAGGAACAAACTCAGTGGTAAAGTGTTTACAATGGTGCTCCATGAAAGGAATAGGGTAAAATAGAGACCCACAACTGGGACATTTGTGTCAAAGCAACATTAAGAGTTTGGACATGATAGCAAAAGTTATTAGTGAGGAAAACACACACAAAGTAGGACTGGGTGCAGCAATTTGCTTTTGCCTAGGTCTTTTGGGAAAGATTGGATTCTTCCCCCTTTTTCTTCTTTCTTACTGAGTTTATTGCACCCAAAATGATTTTTGCACCTTGAACTCAGTATGTATTATTTTAAAGTATGCTAGTGAAAAAGGGGGAAAGTGGGAGGAAGAAAGAGAAATTAAGACTTTTTATAAGTAGCTGAAAAGTGGAACGTAGAGGATTAATCAGGACTGTCCCTGCCTAATTGGGGCCGTGAAAAGTCAGTGTGGCTCATTCTAGTTAAAAACACATAATGGCTGCAGAGGATCTTTATTGCTGGTAAGCTGCAAATTTTGCATGGAATCAGAACATGCCTGTTAGTACTGTAGTTTTACTGCAACTATGACTTAAAGTTAGAAAAACTGCCTGGCCATTTTCATTGAAGTGTTGAGAAGGACTAAAATATCTGCCTAACTCTATTTCTCTAGTAAAACACAGAGTTGGGATGAGACTTAAAACAGTGCACGAAGGCAAACAAACAGCAAACAATAACTTTGGCCAAAGGATTTACCAAGCCCCAGCACTGCTTTCAGTCTGCCTTACTTCCAGCACTGGTCAAGATAGACAAAGTTTAGTCCAAAAATCAGCATTTTATAGAACTCCACAATGACAAAGTGTTTGACTTCATTTAGCCATAACATCTGGTTGTTGGCCCTGGGCATGTAAGATTGGCGTTACTACATTTTTAGTTCAGTACAAATGACAGAGCTCAGAGCTAAAACATGCCATGGAAAGATGTCAGTTATTGTCAAGATGGGGTTGAACAGCTTCACTAAAACAGATCAGCACACAGTTGAATCCTTAATTCTTCTTTCACAGCAACACAGAAGATGAGTAATATTGCAACAGGATCCTCACACTCATTTCCATAAGACCAAGCATGCGGAAATATTACTTCTGGCATCCTCTTTCTATCCATTCCTTGGCTGGCTTCTTACTAATAGCATGAGATCACATCTGCCTTGTAGGCTTCCCATAAACATCTGCTTGGCTGCTATGGGAACAATGCTGGACTTGGTTACAGAGCTTTCACCTGATCCAGCAGGGCTCTTCTTATGCTCCGAGGGCCATTAAATAATTTGTTTCTTGTTGGCTGACCTTGAAACTGGAAACCCCGTTCTTATTTGGTATTTGCATGAACAAGGAACTCAGTTGGCCTACCTTAGATAGCCAGCATATTTTCCATGCTTAAGGTCTCCGATTCAATCCCTGACATTTCCAGTCCCAAAGTTCTCAGTTAACACAGGCAGAAAATAAATAAGAGACGTTGGAGGCTCAATGCCAGTTAGAGTTACCCACTGCCTGTTACAACAGAGCAATTAGGATCATAAAGATTTATTTTTTAAAGCAGGGATTTGTGACAAAAGAGGATAAATAATACACTGGCACGCAATCCTTGAACCTGTGCCAAAAAAGCTGAAATGAACCCTTTTAGGAATCTAAAATAGAGGCGGAGAATCACATAGCGAAAAGCTTAGAAATAGCTAGAGGGTATGCACCATCTTTTGACAGGTGGCACAAGAAGAGACAGCGGAAGGGGGAAGGAAGACGACGCACACAACTCGTTTTAAAACACAAAGCATAGTTGTATGTCAAAAGTAGAAGGTCAGACAGTGAGAGCCAACACAGAGTTACGTTTCAACAATCCTGGCATCTGCACCCGCCAAATGTCATCAGACTTATGGTTCAGGCCTGTCAGATACCTATATGAATAGTGCTGAGAACCTCGGTGAAAATTTAGAAGCAGCAAAAGACTGCATTATAGTGTAGTGCTGTGATTCCATTATCACTTTCATATGGTAGCTATTACAACATTATGGTATTATTATTCCATTTTAACCACCATGGTTCCATTCTATTGGCAGTTCCACAAATGGTACACCTACATTTTCAAATGAATGCATTTTGACCCTCCTTTAACTACCCTGGCTCAATGCTGTGAAATTCTGGGATGCACCAGCACTCTTTGGAAGATAAAGCTTGTCAAACTAAGGTAAAGGTAAAGGTTTTCCCCTGACATTAAATCCAGTCGTGTCTGACACTGAAGGTTGGTGCTTAACTCCATTTCTAAGCCGAAGAGCCGGCGTTGTCCGTAGATACCTCCAAGGTCATGTTGCCAGCATGACTGCATGGAGTGCTGTTACCTTCCCACTGGAGCAGTACTATTGCTCTACTCACATTTGCATGTTTTCAAACTTCTAGGTTGGCAGAAGCTGGGGCTAACAGCAGGTGCTCACTTCGCTCCTCAAATTTGAACCTGCAACCTTTCGGTCAGCAAGTTTAGCAGCTCAGCGCTTTAACATGCTGCTCCACTGGGGGCTCCAAATTCCAAACTGACACCGCAGGCTGTCAAACAACAACTACCATAATTCCATAGTATTGAACCATGACAGTTAAAGTGATATCAAACTGCAATGATTCTACAGTGTAGATGCACACACAAAGTGCTAGAGTACTAGAGTAGATGCATTCTTTAAAAAGTTATTCTTTTGGGCTGTAGTCCCCAGGATTCCCTAGCCAAAATGTTTGCTTTTTCAAGCCCTGTTACTAACCTTATATGTTATTCTTATTAATTTTCTTTATATCCTATCTATATTGGGAGAAAGACAGAATAAAAATTAAGCAAATAATAAATAAATTATTTTGGCATGGCAATCAAGGCCCACGGGATTTTAATGATGGGTATTGCTAGTTTACAAGTTTATCACTTGGTATCAGTGGGTTAAATTTATATGTGTGTGTGTGCTGTAAACATTTCAGTACTGTAAACTGCTTTATGGATGTTTAAAAAAACAATGAAAAGTGGTATAAAAATATTGTAAGTACACCATAACACAATGTAACACAATTTTTGTTCCTAGGTTATAAATGCCATTCCCTAATTGGTTCTATCATAAAAACATAGGGAAAGTTTAATAAACTGCAAAAACGTTGACTTTGTCACGCAGCACATTTTGCTATAGTTTTTCAATGAATATCTCAGAGTCTCAACCAATTCAACATAGTTTGTGGCGTTTCTGGAGTATAACAACTACTTTCAAAGTAAGTACCACACAATTAAACAGGAAATAACACTTTCAAACCAGAAACAGATTTTTTTTTCAAATTTTGTTACAGAGTGTAATCAGAGAGCTTGAAGGGAATGCTGAAGTAGAGCAGTGTGTGCCAGCTTTCCCCCATCAAAGACAGCCAAGTTATTTTGGCACATGAAAACCAAAATACCACATGCACATCTTCTCCTTTGAGGCAGCAAAATTACAAAAGCAACAAATTAAATAACAAACGATAGCCCAAATCCCTCACCCAGGGTGGCCGCCTCACTGTGCCTAATGGCACAGCAATAAGAATAGCTCAGGTTGCAAGCTGACTGCCACTATTTGTTTATTTAAACGTCTTGTATGTACTGTAATGATGCATGTCACAAGCTAGAATGAAAAGGAAAAACTGGGGAAATGTAGCATCAGCAGCCTTTAATAGAAGATTTAACAAAATGAAGTTCAACAGGGATAAATGCAAGATACTCCACTTAGGCAGAAAAAAATGGAATGCAAAGATACAGAATGGGGGACGCTTGGCTTGATAGCAGTACGTATGAAAAAGATCTTGGAGTCTTTGTGGGGAACAAGTTAAACATGAGCCAACAATGTGATGCAGCAGCTAAACAAGCCAATGGGATTTTGGCCTGCATCAATAGGAGTCTAGTGTCTAGATCCAGGCAAGTCATATTACCCGTCTATTCCACTTTGGTCAGACCACACCTGGAATACTGTGTCCAATTCTGGGCACCGCAGTTGAAGGGAGATGTTGACAAGCTGGAAAGCGTCCAGAGGAGGGCAACTAAAATGATCAAGGGCCTGGAGAGCAAGCCCTATGAGGAGTGGCTTAAAGAACTGGGCATGTTTAGCCTGCAGAAGAGAAGGCTGAGAGGAGACATGATGAGGGTCATGTATAAATATGTAAAGGGAAGTCATAGGAAGAGGGAGCAGGCTTGTTTTCTGCTGCCTTCCAACTCTATGATTCTGTGATCTGCAGCTGTTTCTCAACATGCTTCTCCAGAGTCTTGTGCAGGTTTGGGTTTGTTGCACACTACAAAAGTACAGTACAGGGAGTCCCCAAGTTACAAACATCTGACTTACAAATGAACTGAGAGAAATCTACCACATGGAAGGGAAATTCACTCCTGAAAGAGTTTTCAGGGGGAAAGGTATTTCAGTTGAAACTTTATCACCAATCCTTGTTTCTACAACAAGCCAATTTTTTCAAAATCCAATTATCACAGGTTCAAAACGTGAGAGGAAATATTCTGAACAGGGGCACAGACAACAACAACAACAACAACAACAACAACAACAACAACAAACACCACAGGGATGATAACCATTCCCTGTGCTATCCAAAGCTTGTGTGTGTTTGTATATTTGTGGCTGGAGTTACACTTTAAAAATGTACCTGTTCCAATTTACATACAAATTCAAGAACAATCCTATGGAACCTATCTTGTTCTATAGGATTGTTTCCATTTCATCTGCCATGAATACATCCTATGAAAGTCTGGGATTTGTAGTTTAGGGTGGTCCTGTGAAAACACCAGGAGGTTGTCCCTAAAGTTCAGGTGTTCAAATTTCTGAGGATCTTAGGATAGTCCTGATCTGACAACTCTAGATAAGCCTTCTTGTTATACAAGGCTTGGCACTAGTTGTACAAGATGGGAGATTTGCAGTAGCAAAGGGACTTCAAGTACTTCCCATACATAAATGGTTGTGTATATATGTGTGCTTCAAGCTGCCTCTTGGCTTATAGTGACCCCATGAATTTCATAAGGTTTTCTTAGGCAATGAATGCTCAGAGGTGGTTTTGCCAGTTCCTTCCTCTGAAATATAATCTACAGCATCTGGCATTCATTTGTGGTCTCCCAGCCAAGTACTAACCAGGGCTGACCCTTGCTTACCTTCCAAGATCAAATGGTTCTAGGTCTGAGACTGGACAGATTGTGTTTGCTTAATGGTATGAGTTGATGATTATTTCATATCAGATATAATATCTTCTCCCTGACCAAAACCATAGACTTGTTATACTCTTCCCAAAGCATGAAAATCTTTAAATGCAGACTCTATCTATTGCCAGTTTTGGGGGGAGGTAATATTGATGAGAAAGTAAGACCGGGAAAGAAACACAGCCAGTTGTTTCAGTTTTGCTCCAAAGTGATTTCAGCATTTTGATGCGAGTCTCTTTTTATGAGTTTTGCAGCCTTTTCTTTTCCAATTAGAGCGTGCAGCTGCTCAAAAGAAAGTGATGCTTGCTTGATGGGTCACGGATACAATGCAGGCACTCATGCCCTCAATGGGGACCATTGTTTGGGAAAACTCTTGCCACTGGAAATGCCCAGATGCTAACGGAATGAGTTCCTCATTCATCTTTCACTGTCGCAGTCTTGTTTATCTTGCTCTGCCTTTTGAACAGGAGTGGTGGTTCTCATCCATGCTGTGGATGAAACATACTCCTGTATTGGTTTTGAGATGCTGTACAGTTACATTCCCTGGCAATAGATTCTTCCTTTTTTTTTTCTCGTGGATTCCTACACATTTGATTAGAGCTAGCACAGAAGGGGAGAAAATGCAACTACAATGGCAATTTTTAGCCCCCCCCCCCCAATTATCACTACATTGCATTTTTTAAATTTAAAAAATTGAACTGGGAATTATAGAGTTTTAAAAAGAAACACACAATCAAAACACTCCAGACAGATGGCCTCTGCTTAAAAAGGAGACCCCACCACACTCCAAGGCAGCATAGTCCACTGTTGAACAGCTCTTATCATCAGGAAGTTCTTCCTAATGTTTAGATGGAATCTTCCTAATGTTTAAGTGGATTTTTCTTGTGATTTCAATCCACTGACTGTGTCCTAGTTTCCAGAGCAGCAGAAAATAAGTTTGCCCCTTCTCAATGTGACATCCTTTCAAATATTTAAACAGGGCTATCATGTCTCCTCTCAGCTTTCTATTCTCCAAGCTAAACATACCCAGCTCTCTAAGTCATTTCTCATAGAGCTTGGTTTTCAGCCCTTTGACTATGGCCTAGGGGATAAAAGCCTCGTGACTTGAAGGTTGGGTTGCTGACCTGAAAGCTGTCAGGTTCGAATCCCACCCAGTGAGAGCGCGGATGAGCTCCCTCTATCAGCTCCAGCTCCATGCAGGGACATGAGAGAAGCCTCCCACAAGGATGGTAAAACATCAAAACATCAGGGCGTCCCCTGGGCAACGTCCTTGCAGACGGCCAATTCTCTCGCTCCAGAAGCAACTCCGGTTGCTCCTGACACGAAAAAAAAGCCCTTTGACCATTTTGGTCACCCTTCTCTAGACATATTCCAGTTTGCCCATATCCTTCTTGAATTGTGTTATTCCAGGTGAGGACTGACCAAAGCAGAATAGACTTCCCTCAATCTTAACACTATATTCTTATTGATGCAGCCTAGAATTGTATTGGCTTCTTTAGCTGCTGCATCACACTGTAGATTCATGTTCACTGTGTGATCTACTCCTAGATTCCAGCTCTGGAGTTCTCTAGAAGGGGATTCTATGTACAGTTAGGCTTCTACATTAGGGACACAGGATCCCCACAACAGTGAATTTTGAAAAAATGCTATTTTATTTACCTGAAAGAAACTTCTCTGGGAATTGGATCCTCTGTGGTCAACTTTTGTTGGAAGATTCTTAATGGAATGCCTAGACATTCCTGAATAAACGATCATTCTGGTTCTAGTTGTATTGGAAGGCCTGGAGGTTCCTAGATAAAACATTTTAATAAAACCCTTGAATGATTAAATCTACAATAGTCAAACCCACAAAAATAGAGGGCCCACTGTACTTTACCCAACTACAAATCCAGGATTCCATGGGAAGGAGCCATTACAGTAAAAGTGGTATCAAACACACATAACTGTGGCATAGACGAATGCTGAATCTGACTAACATTTGAGTCAATGCCAAGGGGATCAAACAAAAGATTAGACTATTGCTTTCTCCTGCTTCAGCCCTTGCTCTGCCTTTCGGCTGCCACACTCACCAGAAAAATGCAGCTGTTCCAGTTGCAAAACCTCAAAGGAAAAGCAAAGTATCTGCATCATAAACATATTAAGTATTAGCAATCTCCTTCAGGAAGTCACTCCCAGGACATCACAAATGGGCGTTTAGGATTTTGGCAGAATGACTACTTTGAGATTAAAAACCACTCCTCATGATGCTATGCTGGATAGCTGGAGAGTTTCCTTTTTTAAAAGCAGAAAACTATGTAGCTTTGTGTTCTGAGAGCTCTTCAAAAGGAAGAGGCAGCACATTAATTGAATCACATCAAGTGTGAACCTTTGTGTGTGCAATGAATGTACCATTTTGCACACTATTTTACCATGACACAAAAAAGAATACATTTCCTGCACATTTAGTGTTCCTGTAGAGTACACTAAAGTTGCACTCTGCAGTAGCAGGGGAAAAAATTATATTGGTTTCTATTGCCATAATTGGTGTAAAAAACCCTGAGGCCGTTTTGAGACTACAAAGTGAAATATCAAAGTTTTGCTGGATAGGGAAACGAAACATGGTGCAACCGCAATTAGATTTCTGGAGACTTTTGAAGCCTTAATAAAATGTTTTCTTTAAAGTTGGTTGGCACTTCTTGCGCTCAAGATCTCCATGTCAAAATGACTCACACACTCTTTTCCAATTTTTCATGGAGAATCTGATGGTACCTAAGTAGGGCTGTGCAAACAATTTGGCTAAGTCTTGGAACAATTGGTCTGACTTGTATTTTTTTCTGACCAATTTGGATTTGTTCCAGATCTGACTTGAATGGTCCTATGCAATTGTGGACAGAATGGCACAGTCTGCAAAGGAAAATACTGTAACACAGTTTCCTCCACCATGACCCTATGAGGAAAATGCCATGGTAGTGTGATGCAGAGAAGGAAGGGAACCAGGTTTTGTTCATTAATATGAAATCTGGAACACGAATTCTATTGGAACTCTCCAATCACAGAGCATATGAGAAGGGATTATTGAGGTCATTGAAGCTACATAGTCAATTATCTCCTACATCTTTTTGGAAGCATCTTCACTGTTTGACAATGCTTTACATGCAATATCTCAATGCTATTGAATCATGGGACTTGTAGTTTTACAGAGTCTTTATTTTCTCTACCAAGGAGTGCCAGTGCCTCACAAAATTACAACTCCCAACATTACATTACAGTAGTATTGAGCCATGGCGGTCAAAGTGCTGTCAAACTGCATTGTTTAACATCAATGGTTCTCAACCTGTGGGTCCCCAGATGTTTCAGCCTTCAACTCCCAGAAATCCTAATAGCTGGTAAACTGGCTGGGATTTCTGGGAGTTGTAGGTCAAAACACCTGGAGACTCACAGGTTGAGCGCCACTCTTCTACGTCATAGATGCATGCTTTGTTGGTTTCATAGATTTACCTGTTAGTGGCAGACCATTGAAAGGTTTATGGTGTGGTTTGACTGATTGACCATGGGTGACCAACCATCTTCTAGTCACTTTTTATCAGCTTTAAAGGAAGGCTGTAACAAAGCTTCTCTGAACAAATCTGCCATAAGGTTGACATAAATCAGAAATGTCTTAAAAGGAAACAATAGGAAAGAAACACAAAATCCTTCTAGCCAAGTAGCAGGTGTAAGATCTATAAAGCAGAAAAATTACATGGAAATGCATAATGCCATTTTAGTTTCCCAATACATAGCAGTGAGAAAATCGGTGATAAAGATTTTGAATCACATCTTGGGGTCCCAACTAATTCAAACCAAATTCTGGTTTTCCTTACTAACCAACTAAGTAACTTCCTCAGCTAAAGTGAGAGACAATGTTTGCTAACCATTCCTGCTGGCCATTGCTCTCTTTCAGAAACCCCCACGTCATTTAGCATGTCAAAAGGTTACATTGTTACTTGTTGCTTGTTGCTTTTCCAAGCCATAAGGAGGTAACAATGTCACTCTTCCACAGGAAATATAAAAATCTTGTAGCAAGCTCTTTCACGCGGGAGTAACATTTTCATCCATGTTACTCATAACTGCTTGTCTTCCTGTGCTGGGTGGCAAGGTTTGGTTCTGTTGTTCCAACCACACCTTTCTTTACCATAGATCAGGACATGCAAGAGGTGGTCATCCTGAGACAGTCTTTTTTTTTTTAAAAGAAATTTATTAAATTTTTTATATTACACTGAAAGAGCGAGAACAACCAAGGTATAGAAAAGTAGGAAAAAGAGAGAAAGATAAAAAATCTACATTCTTACCAACACACACTAAAAAAAATGTGGAGAAAAAAAAGACTTCCATTCCATCTTCTTGGATAATATTTTCTTCTTATTCAGTAATATTTTTTCTTGCTAAGAAAAAAAATAGCAAAATTGTCTCTCGTAATCTTCATTTTCTCAAATTATCCAGATAGTCCTGAAGATCATCCCAATTTGTTCTTTTCATTATCTTGCCTGTATTTTTCTTCAACAAAAAAGTCAATTCGTCCATGTCCTTTATTTCTCTTATCTTCTCCACCCACTCCTCAATTGGTGGGGCTGATTGCTGTTTCCATTCTCTAGCAAAACAATTCTAGCGGAAGTTGTAATATAAGTAAAAAGTTTATCTTCTTGTTCCGTCAATTGTAAGTCTAAATCTGTAAATCCTAATAGATAATACTCTGGTTTTCTTATAAATGTTCTTTTTAAATTCTTTTGTGATTCTTCATGAATCTTCATCCAAAACTTTGTTGCTTCTTTGCAAGTCCACCACATGTGATAGAAGGAGCCAACTTGTTCTTTACATTTCCAGCACTTATCAGAAAGTGTATTATACATTTTAGCTCATTGTTTCGGTGTAGTATACCATCTGTGGAACATTTTTATCCAATTCTCTTTCAAATCCATTGCATATGTATATTTTAATTTTTTGTTCCACATTTGTTCCCATTCTTTCATTTGAACTGGTCTTCTTAAATTTTGGGCCCATTTTATCATACAATTTTTAACCTGTTCCATTTCAGTCCGCCAGGTAAGTAATATATTATAAATATTTGATATTACTTTCTTTTCTAATTTTAAAATCCTATCCCAAGTCACCTCTTCCCAACTAAAACCTATTTTTTTTATCCTGAGACAGTCTTGAGACAATTATGAGACAGTCTTGGCAGTCACAGAAGTGTGGACGACTACCTCTTTCATTTTCTGGTCATGAGCAATGGAATGTGTTCCTTTCACATCCAGGGCAATGCCCAAAGTAATGTTCCAAAAAGAGCCAGCATAATGTAATGGTATGAATGTTCAATGGTGTGTCTGAAGACCAGTTTTCAAATCCCTGCTCCTGGAAGCTCGCTGGGTAATCTCGGGCAAGTCACATACTCGTAGCTTCAGAGAAGGGCAAAAGCAACCCCCCTCTGAACAAATATTGCCAAGAACTATAACTTTGCTTTGGGGTCTCTACAACTCATCAATGAGTTGAAGGCACAAACAACCAAATATTCTAGGTTCTGTTCCAAACATGGATTTGAAGTGAGAACCTGGCAAGCCAAATAATGCCATGGGTCAGCCCTGTTATTGATGGAGATTTAGAGAAATGCCATTCCTTCATCTCTAAATGCTCATGAGTTATCTTTTAATTTTGAATAGTTCACCATTAAAAACACACACATACATTATAAAGGATGCTTTGAAACAGGGCTTTTATTTGACATGCAGTCCTTTTGCCTCCATCACATAATTTTATGGCAAAGTCTAGACATCACCTTCTATTTAAAAACCTTCTGTGTTTTCCTACTACTTTTCCCATATCCTTTTCTTGCCACAGCAAATTCAACGGGTGTGAGCATTTCATAGTCACACAAACCCTATTGTAAGTCTCCAGCAGAGCAGGGACATTCAATCAATTGGATTCAGCTATGTATTTACTTACCATTTAACAATTGATTGAATGGTTCTATTCATGCTGGAATTAAAGAGCAGGGTTTCAGCCTTGTAGTTGCACATTCTTGGATGGTGTATAATTTTGTCATCAGTCTTTTCAATGTACCGTTTGATTTATTGAGATTGTAGGACCAGCCACACTATACATTCCTCATTGCACAATAATAAGCAGGCATGTAGAGTGGTATACAACTGGTTGAATAATGTTGGTTTCCAGGAGAAGGGTGTCAAAATCCTTCTCCTGAAAACTGTAAATATGTGCTGTGAATATAGATCTATACCAGCATTTCTCAACCTGGGAGTCGGGACCCCTGTGGGGGTTGCGAGGGAGGTGTCAGAGGGGTCACCAAGACCATCAGAAAACACATATTTCTGATGGTTTTAGGAACCCCTTTGGCAGAGAAGTCTGGATGTTGATGAACTACAATTCCAAAACTCAAAGACAATGCACAAACAAACCTTTCCAGTATTTTTGTTGGTCATGGGAGTTCTGTATGCCAAGTTTGGTTCAATTCCCTTGTTGTTGGATTTCAGAATGCTCTTTGATTATAGGTGAACTATAAATCCTATCAACTACAACTCCCAAATGACAAAATCAACCCCACCAGTATTCAAATCTGCGTGTATTGGGTATTCATGCCAAATTTGGTCCAGTGAATGAAAATACATCCTGCATATCAGATGTTTACATTATGATTCGTAACAGTAGCAAAATTACAGTTATAAAGTAGCAACAAAAATTATGGTGGGGGTCACCACAACATGAGGAACTGTATTAATGGGTCTTGGTATTAGGAAGGTTGAGAATCATTGATTTATACTATGCCAACACAATGTATGGGGCCTCTGGTGGCACAGTGTGTTAAAGCGCTGAGCTGCTGAACTTGCGGAATAAAGATCCCAGGTTCAAATCCCAGGAGTGGAATGAGCACCCACTGTTGGCCCCAGCTCCTGCCAACCTAGCAGTTCGAAAACATGCAAATGTGAGTAGATCAATAGGTACCGCTCTGGCGGGAAGGTAACGGCGCTTCATGCAGTCATGCTGGCCACATGACCTGGAGATGTTTATGGACAACACCGGCTCTTCGGCTTAGAAATGGAGATGAGCACCAACCCCCAGAGTTGGTCATGACTGGACTTAACATCAGGGGAAACCTTTACCTTTAACACAATGTAGAATCTCAGCCAATGTCTTCTTCTTATAGGGGTGGAAGCCACCCACTTGGAAGCACCCAGACACAATTGAATAGACAGAATCATAGGACTGAAAGGGGCCACAAGGGATTGAACTAGAAGTAGTTCAACCCCTCTCATTCAGGAAAACACAACTAAGCCCTCCTGATGGCTATCCAGCTTGTGTTTTAAGACCTCCAAAGATAGTGTGTCCATCTCTTCTTCACAGGTAAAATCTCATTTCTTGTAATTTAAATTCATTGGCTTATATTCTAGTCTATGGGGCATCAGAATCATAGAATTGGAAGAGACCACAAGGGCCATCCAGTCCAATCCCCTGCCATGCAGAAACACACATACAAAGCACTCATGGCAGGTGGTAATTCAGTCTCTGTTTAAAAAAAAAAACCCAAAGATGGAGATTCCACCATGCTCCGAAGCAATGTATTCCACTGCTGAACACTCTTATGGTCAAGAAGTTATTCCTAATGTTTAGGTGGAATCTCTGTTCCTATAGTTTCATTCCATTGCTGCATATCCTAGTCTCTGGAGCAGCCAAAAAATGCTGGCTATGACATCCTTATAAACGCTTAGACATGGCTACCATGTCTCTCCTCATGATATCCTCTCGGTTATTTAAAAATCTCTTAATTTTCTCTTTGCCTAAGTCATTCCTCACGGAGCTTGGTTTCTGGACCTTTTGCTGTCTCAGTTGCCTTTTTTTGGACACGTTTTTCTTGTGCTGATCTTTCCTGAAGTGTGGTGCTCAAAATTAGACATAATTTCAGATAGAGGTCTGAACAGAATAGAGTGGTACGACATTCCTCGGTGTGGACATTGAGCTTCTGTTGATGCAGAACTGCAGTCTGATTGAAGTCATGCATCCCCATTTTTGAAACCACACAGTAAGAATTGGGAAGAAAAGGAGAAATTTGGGAAGTTGAGCAGAATGAATGAATAAACCCCAGCAAAGTTTGGATGAAGACTAGAGGAAAAGATAAGAAAGCTGAGAACATAGTCTGAAAAACAGATACCTTTGAAGAGCAGCTGCTGAATATTCATGGCCACAATATATTTCAGAGGGAGAGGACCTCTTTCAGCCCAAATTCAATTTCAGAGAAATTTGAAAGGCTGCACTGCTGTTATGGGTGAGGCAAAAAGCAAAACCAAGTGGGTGATATAAAAAACTGACAATCACTTTTGATGTAATACTTTCACTGCATATACACATTAATAAGTTGGCTCCATGTATAAGTCAAGGACAGATTTGGAGGTCAAAAGTATGGATTTTGATATGGATATTTGATATGGAGTTACGGTACAGTCCATACATTGAACCATGGACTAAGTCAACCCAGGTTTTTGGATTGATTTTCTGATTAAAATTTCTAGGCTTACATGTGAGTATAGACAGTGACTCTTACAGGCATCTCGGTCTTTTAGAATGGGGGACTATACAAAGGTAGGATAACAACAATTGAGCTATTGTGGAGACAGAGCTGTGCTGTTATGGAGAACTGGACATGGTATTCTTGTTGAGAGAAATAAATGGTCTGTGCAGGAAAAGTAATAGAAAGCAAGGGGGATTGACAGGTTCATCAAACTGGCCATGCAATGCTATGTAGGAGGTCAACACACAAGGTCAGGAATCTGTGCTGAAAATAAGGTTGCTATGTGCTGAGAAACTGAAATCTTTAAAATGTTTTAATACAAAAGAAGAAGTAGAGAGGGGGCAGAAAACATTGCTGAAGCAATGCCTATTTCCTAGAAAGGGAACAAATAGCTATTGTAAAGGTTACAAGGACAATGTCAATGTGGTTAATGGGTTGAAAGTTGGACTATGACTCTGGAGACCAAAGCTTGAATCCTGCTCAGACATGGAGAGCCACTATGGAACCATAAAGTCATATTATCTCAGCCTCAGCAACTGCTCATTTGAACAAATCTTACTAAGAAAATTGCCTAGTAGGCTCATCTTAGGATTGCTGTAAGTCAGAAACAGCTTGAAGCAAACAGAAACAACAACAAAGCTGCCTTGAATCCTGTGCTGGAAAAAGGAGAGGAGAGTTCAGTTGATTAAATAAATAATTTATGATGCTGCTTTTTCACTCAAAAAGGGCCCCCTAAACTGTTTACACACACTCAGAATAAAAATACAATAAAAGATAGCTAAAATGAAGGAAAACTGAGAAGCATGATAAACACGGAAGCGTAATCAGTGAGGAGGGATGGATTTTACAGCATGAAAGCTAAAGAGGCCTTAAGAGCTCATTTAGAATTTAAGAGGGAATCAACTAATCAAACCTCTCCAGAAAGGGAGAACCACAGCTTGGCTGCTGCAGCAAAAAGGGCCCACCTTGCATTGCTCCAAAGAAGGCTGAAGGTGTATCTACATTGTAGAATTAATGCAGTTTGACATCACTTATCTGCCATGGTTCAATGCTGTTGAATCATGTAAGTTGCAGTTTTACAAGCTCTTTAGCCTTCTCTGCCAAAAAGTGTTAGTAACTCACCAAACTACAAAACCCAAAAACTCTTGCAGAATCCCTAGTGCCCTCTTGCATTATCCCAGGAAATTATGGTTTCACAAATAATAATAATAATAATAATAATAATAATAATAATAATAATAGCCTAAAAACCTTGGCCAGCACTTAAAAACAATCAGCGCCAACAAAATTACCATCTGTCAACTGCAAAAGGCCACCCTACTTGGATCTGCATGCATTATTTGCTGATACATCACATAGTCCTCGACACTTAGGAAGTGTCTAACGTGTGATCCCATACAAAAGCCAGCTTAGTGCTCTGGTCTGCTGTGCACTAATCTTGTTGAGTACCAAATACTAATAAAGGTAAAGGTTTTCCCTTGGGGGAGATGGGTTGGTGCTCATCTCCATTTCTAAGTCGAAGAGCCGGTGTTGTCCGTAGACACCTCCAAGGTCATGTGGCCGGCATGTCTACATGGAGTGCTGTTACCTTGCCGCCAGAGCCGGTACCTATTGATCTACTCACATTTGCATGTTTTCGAACTGCTAGGTTGGCAGGAGATTACTAATAATAATACTAATACTACTACTAATAAACTTTATTTGTATCCCGTCACATCTCCACTCTGGGGACTTGGGATGGCTCACAACAAAAATGGAAACCATTCTATATCGAGTTGGGTCGATACAGGGAATGCTGTGGATGTAGCGTACCTGGATTTCAGTAAGGCCTTCGACAAAGTCCCCCACGACCTTCTGGCAAACAAACTAATAAGCGAACGAACCCAAAGGGTGCTCACCAATGCGTCGTCTTCATCATGGAAAGAAGTGACAAGTGGAGTGCCGCAGGGCTCCGTCCTGGGCCCGGTTCTGTTCAACATCTTTATTAACGACTTAGACGAAGGGTTAGAAGGCATGCTCATCAAGTTTGCAGACGACACAAAACTGGGAGGGATAGCTAACACTCCAGAAGACAGGAGCAGAATTCAAAACGATCTTGACAGACTAGAGAGATGGGCCAAAACTAACAAAATGAAGTTCAACAGGGACAAATGCAAGATACTTCACTTTGGCAGAAAAAATGGAAATCAAAGAGACAGAATGGGGGACGCCTGGCTTGACAGCAGTGTGTGCAAAAAAGACCTTGGAGTCCTTGTGGACAACAAGTTAAACATGAGCCAACAATGTGATGCGGCTGCTAAAAAAGCCAATGGGATTCTGGCCTGCATCAATAGGGGAATAGCGTCTAGATCCAGGGAAGTTATGCTCCCCCTCTATTCTGCCTTGGTCAGACCACACCTGGAATACTGTGTCCAATTTTGGGCACCACAGTTGAAGGGAGATGTTGACAAGCTGGAAAGCGTCCAGAGGAGGGCGACTAAAATGATTAAGGGTCTGGAGAACAAGCCCTATGAGGAGCGGCTTAAAGAGCTGGGCATGTTTAGCCTGCAGAAGAGAAGGCTGAGAGGAGACATGATAGCCATGTACAAATACGTGAAGGGAAGTCAAAGGGAGGAGGGAGCAAGCTTGTTTTCTGCTGCCCTGCAGACTAGGACACGGAACAATGGCTTCAAACTACAGGAAAGGAGATTCCACTTGAACATCAGGAAGAACTTCCTCACTGTGAGAGCTGTTCGACAGTGGAACTCTCTCCCCGGGGCCGTGGTGGAGGCTCCTTCTTTGGAGGCTTTTAAGCAGAGGCTGGATGGCCATCTGTCGGGGGTGCTTTGAATGAGATTTCCTGCTTCTTAGCAGGGGGTTGGACTGGATGGCCCATGTGGTCTCTTCCAACTCTACTATTCTATGATTCTATGTCAATAGTACACAATAAATAAGCCAAATAATTAATATAACACAGGTAAACAAGGTAAACAAGAATATGGCTTCTCTCTCCAAGTAGTGTTCACAACTGTTTGCACAAATCTGCAATAAGCGGGTTTGTAGAAGTCACATTCCCTCACCAGTCACATAGTCAATGAGAGCAAAAGGTGTCCTATGAGCAAAACAGAAACTGCTAAACTATGGGTGTAGTCTAAAAAATTCAGGTTTTGTCTGGGCTTTGGAAACGTAGCAATAACAGCAACATGAAAAGTACTAATAATATAGGTTGGTGTAATAAAAAATGTAGTAAACATTTTCTGTAGAGTTCTGCATTAATAAAGACCAATTAAAACATGACAAAATATAGGCAAGTTTCCAAATTCCCTAGGGCTAAAAAAGGAAATTTCCTATTAATGTCAGAAAGAGAGCACTTGATTCTCCTTTTGATAATGCTGGACTACAATTTCCATTTGCTGGCCCTACCCAATACAGATCACGATGAATGGTACAGCTTGCAAATACTGTATATGTATGTGTCTTCAAGTTCCTGATGTATTGTGGCATCCCACGAATTTCATCAGGTTTTCTTAGGCAAGTAATACTCAGAAATGGTTTTGCCAGTTTCTTCCTCTGAAATATAGCCTGTAGCTCCTGGTATTCCTTGGTGGTCCCCCATCCCAGTAATAACCAGGTCTGAGCCTGCTTAGCTTCCAGACAGAACCCCAAAGGTCCCATTCTGTGGTCGAAACTCTCAAATTGCCCCAAACCAGCAAGACTCTTTTGCAAGAGACTTGAATTGAGAAACTCAGATTTCCAGTGTCATGCCCCACTGCATTGCTTCCGGACTGAGCCAAGATTGCAACACAAGTCAGGGCAATAAAATCAGGAACAATTCAAAAAAGCAGCCTTCATTTCCCAGGGCATCCTAGCCTGCTTTTTCCAGTGCACATAACACACCCACACTTGTGGCAAGGAGTGAAGAAACACTGTGGAGAAGGCCCTTATATCTGGTATCTTTTATTTGGAAATCCACAATGCTCCAAAATCTGGGTTCCTTTATGAAAGGGCAATGGATAAACACTTGCCTTCATGCCTGAAATGGTATAATAGTGCAACCAAGATTACCTTCAGGTGATATGTCTGAACATTCTGTGCAATATAAGTAAATTTCATGTTGGGACTTGGGTGCGACCTCCAAGATACATTATGGATAAGTAAATATTCTGAAATGGGGTGGGGGAATCAACATAATCCCAAATGTTTCTGGTCCCAAACATTTTGGATAAAGGAAACTTATTCTGGGAGAGTCAGCATGGCATAGTGATTTGAATGTTAGACTATGACTCCGGAGACCAGGATCTGAATTCCTGTTTGGCTATAGAAAGTCACCAGGAACTTTTGGGCAAGGCATGTTCTTTCAGACTCAGAGGAAGACAAGGCTAAACTGCTTCTGAACAGGGTTGCTTCAAGGTCTGGCTGATTTCTACGGGGGGGGGGGGAGGGGAGATCTTTGTTGGGAGGTGTTCACTGGCCCTGATTGTTTCTTGTCTGGAATTCCCCTGTCTTCTGAGCATTGTCCTTTATTTACTGTCCTCATTTTAGAGTTTTTTTAATACTGGTAGCCAGCTTTTGTTTATTTCCATGGTTCCTTCCTTTCTGTTGAAATTGTCCACATGCTTGTGGATTTCAATGGCTTCTCTGTGTAGTCTGACATGGTGATTGTCCCCCAGGCAGGAGAAAGCCAGGCTTTGAAGCCACCAGGCTATTCAATGCTAATCAAGGTGATTAATTGCAACATTTGCACCTGCATCAAACATACAAGACTTCTTTCTCTCACCCTGGACCTTCCACAGATATATAACCCTCCCTTGCTTAGTTTCCAAGAGACCTCACAACCTCTGAGGAAGCCTGTCATAGATGTGGGCGAAACATCAGGAGAGAGTGCTTCTAGAACATGGCTATACAGCCCGGAAAACAAACAAGAACCCTGTGATCCCAGACATGAAAGCCTTCGACAACACTTGGAAGAACCTGCTGAGATTAAGAGCTGTTTGGCAGTAGAATATGCTGCTACCTGGGAGCCCAGTGGAGTCTCTTTCTCTGGAGGTTTTTAAGTTGAAGCTGGATGGCTATTTGTCGAGAATGCTTGATGTGTTTCTGCCTGACAGGATGGGTTTGGACTGAATGGCCCATGTGGTCTCTTTCAACTATAGGATTCTAGGTGGCTCTGAGATTGGGAGAAGGTTAAAGGTCATTTAAAGTCAAGCACAAGCCTTGTATCTAAACTGAAATCCCACTCTCCTGAGTCCAGATATGACTGTATCTCAACAATCTCTGATTGTTTTTTGTTTGGATCAGTTAACACCTCCAAACAAAGGATTCCCCCAGGCAGGAAACTGCAAGGCTATCAATGCTAATCAAGGTGATTAATTGCAACATTCGCACTTGCATCAAACATACAAGACTTCTTTCTCTCACCCTGGACCTTCCACAGATATATAAACCTCCCTTGCTTAGTTTCCAAGAGACCTCACAACCTCTGAGAATGCCTGTCATAGATGTGGGCGAAACGTCAGGAGAGTGTGCTTCTGGAACGCGGCCACACAGCACGGAAAACTCGCAGCAACTCAATATTTGCAACATCCGTTAAATGGAAGTCGTGATTTTTCCCCTTCAAGCTTGAAAGGAAATGCAAGTGAGGAGTGTGAGAGGCGCACGGAATGGCGTTGACACCGCTTTAATTGCGCTGGATCGATGCTTTGGAATCCTGGGATGTCTAGTTTGGGGAGGCATCGGGGCAGAAAAGAACCGCGCCATGCTGCAACTTCCAGGGTCCCGTAGCGTTGAAGCGGGCGGTTCCAGGGGTGCCAAGAAAGTGCCCGACTTGTGTGTCTCTCTCCCAACTCTGCGCCGGCTCCGGCTTCTCCCTCTCCCTCCCCGCTTTGCTCCACTTCGCTTCGCTTTCTTGGCCCGCCCCTCCCCTCCCTTCCCCTTCGGCGGGAGTGAGTGCTTTGGGGCTGGCCCTCCTCCCTGAGCCTCTCTCTCTCTCTCTTTCTCGCACTCAGTCCTCCACTCTTTCTCTTTCTCTCCTGGAGTCGAAAGTCTTGCGCGCCTTTCTTTCTCCCAAAGTCCTCTCGCGCCCTTTTGGAGCGGGTTCGAAGCGGGTCGACGCGCCAGGGCTCGGGGAGCAATGCTGAGAAGATGGCGGTAGCCGCGGCGTCCGGAGGGGGCATAAATTGGGGGGCGAACCGGAGCGGCGCGCTGGAAGTTTTGGTGCGCGACCGCTGGCACCGCGTCCTGGTGAGCCTGGCCGAGGACGCGCTGGTCCTGAGCGCCGAGGAAGGCGGGAGTGGCCTTTACAACGGGCTCGGGGCGCCGGGCAGCCCCGGACATGGCCCCGGAGCGAGCTCGGGCTCGGTGGCTGTGCGGACGGCGTTCACGGACCTGCCCGAGCAAGTGCCCGAAGCCTTGGCCAACGCCAAGCGGCGCGTCAAGGTGCTCAAGCAGGAGGCGGGCGGGCTGGGCATCAGCATCAAGGGCGGCAAGGAGAACAAGATGCCCATCCTGGTCAGCAAGATCTTCAAGGGACTGGCCGCCGACCAGACCCAGGCGCTCTACGTGGGCGACGCCATCCTCGCCGTCAACGGTGCGGATCTCCGCGACGCCACCCACGACGAGGCCGTGCAGGCGCTCAAGCGGGCCGGCAGGGAGGTCCTCCTCGAAGGTAGGCACTGGCAAGGCAAGGAACCAAGGAAGGAAGGAGGGCGAGGGCTTGACAGCACAACAGTCCCATTGAAAGGGAGTCAGGAGACTTGGTAGACCACAGGCTGACTTGGTAGACCGCAACTCAAGAAGCAAAGGCGGATCTATAGTGTCTAGAGCAGGCATGGGCCAAGTTGGGCCCTCCAGGTGTTTTGGACTTCAACTCCCACCATTCCTAACAGCACAGCAGTCCCACTGAGAGGGAGCCAGGAGCCTAGGTAGACCACAGGCTGACTTGGTAGACCACAACTCAAGAAGCAAAAGCGTATCTATCGTGTCTGGAGCAAGCACGGGCCAAGTTGGGCCCTTCAGGTGTTTTGGGCTGTTAGGAATGGTGGGAGTTGAAGTCCAAAACACCTGGAGGGCCCAACTTGGCCCATGCCTGCTCTAGAGGAAGTCGTCTGCATCTAGGACTTGACAGCACAGCAGTCCCATTGAGAGGGAGCCAGGAGACTTGGTAGACCACAGGCTGGATACAAGGCAGCGTGGGGCCACAGCTCAAGAAGCAAAGGCGGACCTATAGTGTCTCGAGCAGGCATGGGCCAAGTTGGGCCCACCAGGTTTTTGGACGTCAACTCCCACCATTCCTAACAGCCGGTAGGCTGTTAGGAATGGTGGGAGTTGAAGTCCAAAACACCCGGAGGACCCAACTTGTTCCATGCCTGCTCTAGGGGAAAGTCATAGTCCTACTTTATTTTACTTTGGGCCGGTAGCCTGTTAGGAATGGTGGGAGTTGAAGTCCAAAACACCTGGAGGGCCCAACTTGGCCCATACCTGCTTTAAAGGAAAGTTATAGTCCTACTTTATTTTGCTTTGGGCCAGTAGGCTGTTAGGAATGGTGGGAGTTCAAGTCCAAAACGCCTGGAGGGCCCAACTTAGCCCATGCCTGCTCTAGAGGAAAGTCATAAACCCTTTCTATTCTGCTTTGGGCCATTAGGAGATGGTCCTCCAAGGTAAGGTTCCCAACGCCGGTGGGAGAGAAAGTCTTCATGTTTTATGGTCTTGGAAAGGAAGACTGGCACCTGGCTTGACAACATTCCATGTGAAAGAGATCTAGGAATCTTGGTAGGCTGGCATCTGAACATAAGTCAGCAGTATAATGTGGCAGCTTAAAAAGCCAATGGGATTCTATACTGAAGTAGTTCCCAACCTTCTTTTGACCCAGGACCATTTTGACCAGGGACACTCTCCAACATTACTACCAAAAGGGTTACGAATCTGTTTTTGGTCAACCTTACGCTTGGTTTGGTTATTTGGGGTGATGATTCAGAAAGCTGCATTGGATAGACCACATCAGCTTGAGTTTCTGGTACAGAACATAGGCCATCCAGAAGTCGTCATCTGCTCACCCACAGAAAACCATATTTAATAATCTAGAGCTGCGATTATTCTGAATCAGCACCCCAAATAATCCCAGGAACAGACCTAATAACAAAGACACCAAGGCACCCCTAGCTCCATTCGGGAAGGGAGGAGGAGGAGGAGGAGGAGAAATAGCAGCCAGGAGGCTTGTTATCATGCCTTCCATGGGTAGTCAGTCTCGCCCCTCCCAACATCCCCATTGCCTCGGCACTATAAGAGGGTTTCGTGAGACTAGACACTCAATTTGCAACAGTGAGGCCATGGACCATATTTTAGTTTTTGGGGATCACTGGTGGTCCATGGACCACAGGTTAGGAACCATTGCTATCTATATATATAAAAGAGTGATGGCATCACGGCAATTCACAAAACAACAAAAGTACAGGCCCCCCAACCTCAAAATTTGACAACACAACCCATCATCCACGCCTCAAGGTTGATACAACAAAAAGAAAAGAAAAAGAAAGTCCTAATTAGAGGGAGAGGAATAATTGTTTTTATCCAATTGCTGCCAGTTTAGAGGGCTAATCTCTGCCCACTTGGTTGCCTAGCAACCAGCCAAGGGACAGCCAGGTTTCAGTTAGGGGACAGGCAGATTTAGGCCTCACTTAGGCTTCTTCCACAGATTATCTAATTTGCACTGGATTATATGGCAGTGTAGACTCAAGGCCCTTCAACACAGCAATATAACCCATTTATAATCTTATATTATCTGCTTTGCACTGGATTATCTTGACTCCACACTACCATATAATCCACTTCAGTGTGCATTTTATACAGCTGTGAAGAAGGGGCCTCAGATAATCCAGTTCTGAGCAGATAATATAAGATTAGAAATATACAGTAGAGTCTCCCTTATCCAACGCAAACAGGCCAGCAGGATAAGTGAATACGTTGGATAATAAGAAGGGATTCAGGAAAAGCCAATTAAACATCAAATTAGGTAATCGTTATACAAATTAAGCACCAAAACATCATATTATACAACAAATTTGACAGAAAAAGTAGTTCCATGCACAGTAATGCTATGTAGTATTTACAGTAGAGTCTCACTTATCCAACACTCGCTTATCCAACGTTCTGGATTATCCAACGCATTTTTGTAGTCAATGCTTTCAATATATCGTGATATTTTGGTGCTAAATTCATAAATCCAGTAATTTCTACATAGAATTACTGTGTATTGAACTACTTTTTCTTCCAAATTTGTTGTCTAACATGATGTTTTGGTCCTTAATTTGTGAAATCATAACTTCATTTGATGTTTAATAGGCTTATCCTTAATCCCTCCTTATTATCCAACATATTCGCTTATCCAACATTCTGCCGGCCCATTTATGTTGGATAAGTGAGACTCTACTGTACTGTATTTACAAATTTACCACTAAAATATCACAATGAATTTAAAACACTGACTACAAAAACATTGATTATGAAAAGGCAGACTGCGTTGGATAATCCAGAACATTGTATAAGCGAATGTTGGATAAGTGAGATTCTTCTTTAATATGAAATAATTACTGGGATAGAATAATGCAGAACAATATAATCTCTAAAACCAGGACAGTAAATAAACAGGGGAATTCCACACAGGAAACAATCAGGGCCAGCTAACACCTCCCAACAAAGTATTCCCATCATCAAAGTCTGGCAAATCCTCTGTTTTCTCAGGGCCACAGACAGTAGAAGCACATAAAATATCGCAAACAACACCACTCTGAAAACAAGGAAATTCCAGACAGGAAACAATCAGGGCCAGCTAACACCTCCCAACAAAAAATTCACTCAGGGAGGAAACAGCCAGGCTTTAAAGCTGCAAGGCCATTACATCCTAATCATTTTTCCTAATTGCAGCATTCATACTTGCCTCCAACAAACAAAAAAAAACAATCAGAAATATTGTATATTCACAACCTTTAGGAAATAATATCCCCTGATGGCGCAGCGCGTTAAAGCGCTGAGCTGCTGAACTTCAGGACCGAAAGGCCACAGGTTTGAATTGGGGGAGCGGAGAGAGCCCCCACTGTTAGCTCCAGCTTCTGCCAACCCAGAAGTTCAAAAACATGCAAATGTGAGTGCATCAATAGGTACTGCTCCGGCAGGAAGGTAACACCGCTCCATGTAGTCATCCCACATGACCTTGGAGGAGTCTATGGACAACGCCGGCTCTTCGGCTTAGAAATGGAGATGAGCACCAACCTCCAGAGTCAGACACGACTGGACTTAATGTCAGGGGAAACCTTTACCCTTGCCCTTAACTACCATCAATTCCTCAATACTTTATTTCCCAGACCACCAGACTTCGCCACAGCAACGCGTGGCCGGGCACAGCTAGTAGTGTATAGAACAGTGGTACCCAACCTTTGGTCCTCAAGGTGTTTTGGACTTCAGCTCCTACAATTCCTAACAGCTGGTAACCTGACTGAGGATTCTGGGTGTTGAAGTCCAAAACAACAGGAGGAATAAAGTTTGGGAACCACTGAACTAGAGGGAGGACATAGTCCCACTGTATTCTGCTTTGGGCCATGGGGAGGTGGTCCTCCAAGGGAAGGCTCCCAACTCTAGGGGGAAGAAAAGTTTCCATGTTTTATGTTCTTGGAAAGAACATTCTCTTGCCCAGTTTCATGTGTCATTTTGCAAGTTACAAGGGCCTGACTTGAAACAGTCCATGTGAAAGGTTTCTAGGAGTCTTGGTAGACAGCAAAATGAATACAAGTCAGCAGTGTGATGCCACAGCTAAAGAAGCCAATCCGATTCTATAGTATCTATTCTGGGAAGTCATTAGTCCCACTCTATTGTGCTTTGGACAAGCAGATTGGTGGTCCTCAAAGGTAACTTCAGGGGGATACGTTTTCATGTTTTATGGCAGTGGTTCTCAACCTGTGGGTCCCTAGGTGTTTTGGCCTACAACTCCCAGAAATCCTGGCCAGTTTACCAGCTGTTAGGATTTCTAAAAGTTGAAGGCCAAAAACATCTGGGCACCTCAGGTTGAGAACCACTGTTTTATGGTCATGGAAAGAAAGGAAAAAGGCAGGTATAGGATGCGTTTCACCTGCCTTGAAAACAGTACATATTGAAAGGGATCTAAGAGTCTTACTAGGCCACAGGATGAACAGGAGTTGACACTGTGATGTGACAGCTAAAAAAGTCAATGTGAAAGATGGGGGAAGTCATACTGGTAGTTCCACTCTGGTCAGCTTTGGGCTATCCTGAGGTGGTCCTTAAAGGTCCTTATGTTTTATAGCCTTGGAAAGTAAGAAAAAGTCAAGATGGGTGACACCCGGCTTAACAACAATACATGTTGTTAGCAGACCACAACCTGAACATGAGTTAACAATGTCATGCGGCAGATTTAAAAAAGCCAATGTGATTCCAGACTGCATGGATATCTAGATGGTGTATAGATCAAGGAAGCAATAGTCTCACTCTATTTTGCTTTGGATCAGTAGGGAGGCAGTCCTAGAAAATCCTTGTGTGTATGTGTGTGTAAATTTTCATGTTTTGCTTTTCAAAGAGAAGGAAAAGACAGATATAGGATTGGTCTTAGTAGACCACAAGCTAAACATGAGTCAACAGTATGATGCAGCAGCTGAAATAGCTAATACAATTGTAGGCTGCATCCAGAAGAGTCTAGATCCAAGGAATTCTTAGTTTCACTCTGTTCTGCTTTGGGCAAGTAGGAAAGTGGTGCTGGAACAGGAAGGAAGTGTTCCTCGGGTACAACTCCCAGGGAAAGTGTTTGTCTTTTGGTCCTGGAAAGGTAGAAAAAAAAAGCTGGGCTGGATCTCCTTCTGCTTTGGGGCACATGCTCTTTTGTGCTGTTGATGCCTTTAAATGCAGCATTAATCTTTTCAGATTGCCCCTCTTGCTTTTAGGTCAGAGGCACTCTGCATACATATATTCTTCTTTGGTGTTGTTTTGGGTCAGAGGCCCAATGCACATGCTTTTGAGCGGTCTTGCCCCTTTAAATGCACCCGTAGCCTTTTCAGATTCTTCATTCTCAGATGCCAAAACCAGGAGTGGGAATTGTGTTGACCCCCAAGTGCAGCTGAACTTAACACCCAGCATTCCTCACTTGTTTGCAGTGCTGACCAAGGCCAATGTGATTAGAAGTGCACAAGACTGAGGAGGACTTATGGTTCCTTCTTTCAGTTACTTCTTATCACTGGATTTGAGCTATAAAATCAATGGATTAGACAAAGTGTAGATTTTACAATTAAGGTGTTAATTCAGTAGATCTACTGTGGTTGGGACTAGCAAGTGGATCTAGGCCTTTTACTCTAGGTGCCCTGGCTAAATTTGAAAGTCTTTGGTGGGATAAAATACAGGCTGAGTAAGTATCCCTTATTTAAAAGGCTTGGAATCAGAGATGTTTTGGAGTTCTCATTCCCACCCACCACCAAGTTTGGAATCCTTGTATCTGCATATCTGTGCATAATCTTGGAGATGGGACTCAAGTCCAAACACGAAATTCATTTATGCTTCATATATTTAACTCACACACTTAGCCTAAAGGTCATTTTATACAATATTTATAATAATTTTGTGCACAAAGTGAAATCTGTGTCCAACTGGACTGCCGGAAAGCAAAGGTGTCATTATCTCAGCCACCCATGTGGGCAATTTTGGAGTATTTTGACTATCAGAACTCCAGATAAGGGATGCACAACCTGAAACACATGTGAAACTCTTGAGATTATGGCATCACATATGGTTTCTTTCCACATATATGTTTTGAGACCTCATAAGCAGTTTATTGTGTCTTTTGTGTGAACTCTGCTCTTTTGGGGGTATCATGTCTTACAACTGACAGATGAGACAGATACATTCAGTAGGAAACTAACTAGAGTAGATATGGCTATGCTAATCTGAACTATTTGGGATTTGAGATTACAATGATGCTGATGTGAGACTATTAGCCTGGTCTATTTCTTCCTTAATAGCTTCAGGCAGCAAATTTTGGATGTCATGAAAGAGCAGCAAATTAAGTTATTTATTTTATTTTATACACACACATATATATATATATATATTTTCCTGCCAGAAAGGTTAAACAGTGGATGTGACATTTCTCTCTTTGGAATCGAAGTACAGCGTTCCCTCACTTATCGCTGGGGTTACATTCCAGAACCATGTGCGAAAAGTGAAAATCCGCGAACTAGGGACACTATATTTGTGTTGTTTACAATCTCATGAAGCTGCTTCAGCCTCCTTTTCTCTCTCTTCAGCTTCTCCTTCTTTTCTTCCTTAGGCTTCTCCTTATGAAGGAAGGAGAAAATGAAGGAATCATCATAATATTTTATGGTTTATTATATTCTTTTAGTGTTTATTGACAAATCACGAAACAGCGAATTCACGAAAATTGAACCGCAGAGTAGTGAGGGATCACTGTAACTGATTTTCACATAAGTTATTGTTCACTTTGATTTGGGAAACAGTGTGTAGTTAGCTATTCTTCTTCAAGCAGGAAGATGTTTGAGGTCAGCCTCAGAACTGATACTTACCATTGTTGGCTGGGATTCTGTAGTGTCTTTCCAGCATTCAGTTTAGCCTTGCATGGTTTGTGCTTGTATTCTGGTAGAGCGGCTAGGTGTTAGAGTTTTCATGCTGGAATAAAAGTGGGGCATTACTATTATTAATAATATTTATTATAATTGTGATTGCAATGTCAGAGCGTAATCCCAGAATACAGTTGCTGTTCTGCATAGGTGAAGACTGTGCCTTTCCAAATTACATAGAAATTGTATTATATGATTACTGTAGACTCATATAATGCAATTCAGTGAAGTCAAATTGCTGACTATATAATGCAGTTTGAAACTGCATTATAGGGCAGGGTAGATGGGATCTGAGTAAAAACCTTCAGCAGAGTTTCTGGCCAAGGCTGGCCTTATCAGTAAGTGGTAGGAAGGAGATGCCTCAGTCTGTATCCACATTGCAGAATTAATGTAGTTTTGGTACCACTTTCATTATCATGGTTCAGTGCTATGGACTCATAGGAGTTGTAGTTTTACAAGCTCTTTAGGCTTCTCTGTCAAAAAGGGCTCATTTCTTACCAGATTACAAATCACATAATCCCATAGCTTTGAGCCATGGCAGAGAAAATAGTGTCAAACTACCTTAACTCTCCAATGTAGATGCACCCTCAGTGGCAGTAATGCGTTCACCTTAGGGTTGGCATAGGTCGGAAATAACTTAGAAGTTACGCAACAACAATGGCATGTCTCACTAAATGCCAAGGGATGGACTTATAAACAAATTTACCTAGGCTTGCATTAGATTTTGGATACTGAAATTATTCTATCAGAGTCACCTTTGCTTGCTCATAACTCTTACCCATCTCTGTTGTGTGTGTAGGGTCTACTTATGGGCTTCACTTTGTACCAGGTTTGTGAGTGAGGTTTGAATCCTCACTCAACAATGGAAACTCCCTGAGTGTCCTGTTTAAGTCACATTCTCTCAGCCTCAGAGGAAGGCAATGGCAAACTTCCTCTGAACAAATCTTGTCAAGGAAACTCCGTGATGGGGTCTTTATAACTCTCAGGCTGTATCTGCACTACAGAATTATTGCTGGATTATTGTGGGTTTGACACCACATTAGCTGCCATGGCTCAAAGTTGTAAAATTCTGGAATTTGTAGTTTTGTGAGGTGTTTAGGCTTTTCTGTCAAAGAGAACTGGTGTAAAAAGACAACACAAATCCCAGAGGACAGAGCCAGGGCAGTCAAAGTGGTGTCAGGTTGCTCTAATTCTTTGGTGCAGATGGTCTTAGCTCGAATCGCATAACAGTTACATCTGAAGAGGGAAAGCAGCTGAGCAAAGACATCTCCACTGTCATCATCTTTGACAGTAGCTCCTAGCATTATTTTGAAAACAAATCTTGAAAAACAGGATTTGTAGTTTTGTAAAAGTAAATTAAAAAGAACACATTTAAAAGAAGTTTAGATCCTGTTTCTCCTGCCCGGTGTCATGTGTCATTTTGCAAGTTACAAGGGAGTCACTCCTCCATTTCTTCAGCGACTAAAACTTTGCCACCTCATCTGTTCAGAATAGCAAACAGCAGGTCAGGTCAGGACTTTCTGGAAAGGTGTTTAGATAAAGCCACAGAGCAAACTGTTTGCTTACCCCCCCCCCCCCCCCCCAAACATACTTCTCCCTTAATATCTGGAATACTCAGTTTTGCAACTAGTTTAGGCTGTTTTCACAAGTTTGCCTTCTGTATTTTCCATAACTGTCAATGATTTTTTAAAAAGGAGGAAAATGGAAAAGTATCTGCTAGGAGCAAAACATGAAAATGTGATACCAATTCAACAACTGCACTGCCTACATTCCCTGGCACAATTCAAGATCAGCCTATAAAGTGTTATGCGGCTCATGTCCTGTCTGCCCAGATACAGAGTGCACACACTGTAGAACTAAAGCAGTTTGAAACCACTTTAATTGCCATGGCATAATGTTGTGGAAGCATGGGAGTTCTAGTTTTGCAAGGTCGGTATCCTACCAAAGAGTATTGGTGCTTCACCAAACTAGAAGAAGTTTTTTTAATCATGTCAGAAGCGACTTGAGAACATACTGCAAGTCGCTTCTGGCATGGGAGAATTGGCCTTCTATAGAGACGTTGCCCAGAGGACACCTGGATGTGTTAGCTAGGAGGCTTCTCTCATGTCTCCGCAAGCTAGAGCTGACAGATGGAAACTTACCCTCTCTCACAGATTCAAACTGGCAATCTTCAGGTCAGCAGTTCAGCCGGCACAAGGGTTTAACCCATTGCACCACCACAGCTCCTAACTAAAAGAAGTAATGCTCAGGGACACATCCACTTTGTTAATTGAGGTATACCTATAGCTGCTTTTTTCTTTTCCTCTTTAGCCATGAGACTTGCAAGGGATTACATTCTTTAAAAAGTTCCCTTCCAACCTAATATTTTCAAATTTGTTCTTATAAGTCACTTTTCAACTTATGGTGATCTCAAGACTTACATAGAGTCTTATTCATAAATGAATTGGAGTGGAGAAAGCCAGTGTAGTGTAGTGGCCTGAACATTGAGACCAGGGTTTGAATCCCCACTCAGCTACAGAGAACCTATTGGGCAACCTTGGGCAAGTCACACTCTCTCAGTCTCACAGGAAGGCAAAGAAAAACCCTCACTAAACAAATTTTGCCATAGAAATACCATGGCTTTAGGTGCATAACAGCAAAATGTGGGTTTCCAGATGCAAGGAGCGCAGACGTCCTTGTACCTTCTGTAAAAAGGTAAAGGTTTCCCCTGATGTTAAGTCCAGTTGTGTCTGACTCTGGGGGTTGGTGCTCATCTCCATTTCTAAGCCAAAGAGCCTGCGTTGTCCGTAGACACCTCCAAGGTCATGTGGCTGGTATGACTGCATGGAGCACCATTACCTTCCCGCCGGAGCGGTACCTGTTTATCTACTCACATTTGCATGTTTTCGAACTGCTAGGTTGGCAGGAGCTGGGGCTAACAGCGGGTGCTCATTCCGCTCCTGGGATTTGAACCTGGCACCTTTTGGTCTGCAAGTTCAGCAGCTCAGTGCTTTAACACACTGAGCCACCATGTTAGTTGTGCAGAAAAGGGAATGTTTGCAACTACAGCTTGAATGACAGACCGTCTTTTTTTTTTGCATGTGGTCACCCTGAAAGAAGTGCTATGATTATGCATGTCATTTATTTCCTTGTAAGATAATAAGCGGCCACACTCTTTGTTACCACCATTAACTGAGCCCTGTTTTGTGAGGGCATTGTTGTCCTTATTTGCTGTCAATTCAGCTTCCTCCATTCATGGTGATTCTACAAATGACGTATCTTCATTCCTGATATGAATAGCCCTGCTTGGATCTTCCCTGGGCTCACGCCCAAATAAGTGTACATATTTGGACTGGACCTTTGGTGACACGTACAAAAGTCCCCGAGAGATAGAGAGAGCCTCCAGCTTCCGAATTTAAGCTTTTTGTGCAAGAGTCTAGAAAAGAAAAGGTTAATGAATGCAAATAAGCTTCCCTTCAAACTCACAGAGATTAAGGATTGTGTAACACCGAACTCAAGGCTTCATTGCAGTTGAGTGACAAGGTTGCCCAGATAAACTCTACCTAGATAGTGCTTTTATTTGAGTTGGAGTTTATGTGGCAAATAAGGCTTGATGGTGTTCTCATGCTTATTTCACTAGATCCTGTGTCATAATGTGAAGGAAATCACAACCTTGTGCATGCCAAACACTAGAGGAATATACCACAGGGATTGATCTATGTCAGCTCATAGCAGAAACTTGAAGGTTTCACCAGTATAGCTCCCCTGCTTTACCTGTTTAAAACATATTTATTTATTTTCCAGTTTGAAGAAAGTGGTATTTTATAAAGGGTGCTTTATACATTTTATACATACAACTCCTCTTAGTGTTTGTCAAAGTTAGCTGCAAGTGCAGGCCCCTGGGAAACGAACAGGCAGTGAGTTGTGGAAACTTACTCTCTATTTGTAGAAGGAGAAAATGCCCTTGCTTGCACACACAAGTTCATTGCTGCAGAGGTTTTTGACCTCCAGTTTGTTTGCATTTGTGAAGGCAGGAGTTTAGTCAACAAGCATAATACCTTCCATTTATATCTCCTGCTTTCTTTTGAAGAGAGGTACAAATGCAGCATGTGTGTGTGAGAGTGTGTGTGTATAGTATCATAGAATCGTAGAGTTTGAAGAGACCTTGTGGGCCATACAGTCCAACCCCCAGGCAAGAAGCAGGAAAATCGTATTCAAAGCAACCCTGACAGATGGCCATCCAGCCTCTGCTTAAAAGTCTCCAAGGAAGGAGCCTCCACCACACTCCGGGGCAGAGAGTTCCACTGTTGAACAGTTCTCACAGTTAGGAAGTTCTTTCTAATGTTCAGGTGGAATCTCCTTTCCTGTAGTTTGGAGCCGTTGTTCCATATCCTAGTCTCTAGGACAGCAGAAAACAAGCTTGCTCTCTCCTTCCTGTGACTTCCCCTCACATATTTGTACATGGCTATCATGTCTCCTCTCAGCCTTCTCTTCTGCAGGCTAAATATGCCCAGCTCTTTAAGCCGCTCCTCATAGGGCTTGTTCTCCAGACCCTTGATCATTTTAGTCACCCTCCTCTGGACACATTCCAGCTTGTCAACATCTCCCTTAAACTGCAGTGCTCAGAATTGGACACAGTATTCCAGGTGTTGTCTGACCAAGGCAGAATAGAGGGCGAGCATGACTTCTCTGGATCTAGACACTATCTATCTATCTATCTATCTATCTATCTATCTATCTATCTATCTATCTATCTATCTATCTAGATGTATCTAGAGACTATCTATCTATCTATCTATCTAGATGCCTGGAAAATGTTTGGATTAAACGTGCTTCAGAGGTGTCAAAAGC
Source organism: Anolis carolinensis (assembly GCF_035594765.1). NCBI lineage: Eukaryota > Metazoa > Chordata > Lepidosauria > Squamata > Anolidae > Anolis > Anolis carolinensis. The sequence goes on from NC_085844.1 coordinate 18,349,709, forward strand.
AAAAATTCATTTTTCTTCTTTGGGTGACACATCCCAGCCTGCGTAGGATTTTGAAAGTTGTAGTCCACAAAAACAACTTTCCTAAGCTCTAGTTCCATGCTTCATTCTGTTAGCTGCTTCTTTATTGCTCAAAACGCAGAACAAACTGACATTAAAAATGCTGGTTTATTCCGCAATTTGAGGCCACATGCATTGGTGTGTGTGTGTTTGTGTGTGGCCATACAGGCCAGCTGTGCCGACACTGGATTGGCATGGCTGGACAAGGCCAATGCCACCCTTCCCTTCCTGACCCATATTTCCCCCCTAAAACAAAGTTAAAGTCTCCTTACTGTTGCTGGAATCTATTCTATTTCTCTGTTGTTTCTCTGTTGTGTCGGATCAGTGATGATATGATGGGAGATTTGGAGAGGGAAGGGACACATGAAAGAGCAACAGGGAAGTCTCCTGCAATGGTAAGGGGACTTTCCCTGTTTTTTAGGGGAGAAATGAGGCAGCATCCTATCTCCCTGGGCTTTATGAAACCATGGGGTGGCTGTGTGACACTTGGTGTCACGGATGGCAATCCCAAGAGTTTGTGTCCACAACCTGGATACCTGCAAAGAAAAGATCTGGAACTTATTTATTTCCAATATTTCTATCCCGCCCTTCTCACCCTGAGTCCCTAAAGATATGGATCTTTACAGGTTCTTTTTTAATCTGGATGTAAACAGGATTAAAAGATATACCCCAGGTTCTTCATTTGGATGTCCTAGGCTAATGTGGCATCTACATTTTCTATACTTCATTTTCCGACAGTGTAGATGGGCCCTTAGAGAGGCTACGTTGATGTGGATTTAAAACAGATTTTCTTTAGTGGTGATATTGCGAACTTGGAGCTGCTTTGGAGGTCGCTACCCAATCTTGGAACCTTCTTCTTATTTCTTAGAATGGCCCCTTTCTTCTTTCTATGCAGCATGCAAATGTTGTTGGGTTCCATTTCCATATCATAGGCTTTGCTGGCAATTCAGCAACATTAGTCAGGCCACGCTTTACCTACCGGTACTTCTGTTTTAGACAGCCAGTAAAAACTGCTATGCTGCTAGGCGTTTAATGTCATCTTGAATTCTTTTGCTCTTTAATATTCATGCTGCTCTTAAATTTTATTGTTTGCTTGTTTTTGTAATTCCCCTTTGTTCCATAGTTTTATGGGAAGTTTTCATGTTTCCCTTTTATATCACCCTGGCAAGCTAGTAGATGGTTTTTTGAATTTAATAAATAAATGAGCCAAACGAATGCTTGCAATTTTTATAGGTGGATGATTGTTTTTAATGATATGCTTCAAATGACCTTTAGTACTGCGGTTTGTTTAATACCGTTTTAATATTTTTGGTGGGTTTTTATTTGTAACTGGTTGTTTAAAATCTTGCTGCCTGAACCTTGAGCCTTAGTTTTAGTGAGAAAAGTGGAATGCCAATCAAATAAAAAGGAGATTGGCTTAGGGAGAAGACACCACATTTGGCAATCTATAAAAAGGGCTTTGATTTTCTTACTGTATGTGGGCTCTTTAACATAATCTACACTGTAGAATGAAAGCAGTTTGACATCACTTCAGCTGGCATATTTCAGTGCTATGGAATCATGGAAGTTGTAGTTTTGCAAGGTTTTTTTGCCTTCTTTGTCAAAGAGTTCTGATGCTTCAACAGATATAAATTCTAGGATCCCATACTATCGAGAAACAAGTTAAAATGCTATCAGACTGCATTAATTCTATAGTTAATTCCCAGAGCTTAAGTTCTGTTATTAGTCCTAACTAAAGCAGATCCACTGAATCAATAGAATTTACCTATGTGTTTTCCCACCATTGCATAATTGATTGAATGGCTACACTCTAGTTGGGACTAACCAACAGAATGTCAGTGTTGGTCTTCTACTATGTTATGAGGCATTGAAAATTATTCTTTAATGAAAAGTTAAGAGTTCTCAACATTCCTACAATACCGGACCATGTGTACAAATCCGATATGAACAATCTTCAGAAGTCTGCCTACATTCCATTAAAATCTTAAAATGGTTTTCAATGCCACTTTCTCCGAATAATGAAGTCTACCTGCCCTAGTGGCCAAAATGATGTTATTTGAGACACGAGGCCAAAATGATGTTATTTCAGTGAGTCTTTCTTGACATCTAAGTTTGCACATGCATGCCACAAATTTCTAGTGTCTATCACAAGAGCTTTCTGTAAATAACGAAATGGAGAAATAGCTAAGTTGTTACAGAAAACTGTAGCTGAAAGCCTTTAATTTTTAAACAAGCATTGGTTGTAGTTACCAGTGTTTGTGACTTGGAATGAATTCCCCACCAGAAAACAGGTATTTTAGTTTAGGAATGAAACAAGGGACTTCCTATGCTGTGACAGTTAAACTGCATTATAAGACTCTGCACTGCCATATGATGCAGTTTCAAACTGCATTATATGATAGTGTAGATGGGGCCTATGGTAGCAGGTGAACAGTGAACTTTTTTTTCCTTCCCCTTCCCATTGCTTCACCCCTTATGGTTCATTTCTTAAAATTGTAGAGCTAGAAGGGAGCTTAGGGCCCATCAGCCCAATCTTCTGCTTCCAAGTATCTGCTATATTATTTTTCTGAGTCCAAACTACATCTGTGAGTAGATAAGGGATTTAGTGACCAAGTTCTGATATAACCTTATAGGAATTAATAGGTACATGGGAATAACCTAGGGGTGCATCTACATTGCTGCAGTGGCGCAATGGGTTAAACCCTTGTGCCAGCTGATCTGCTGACTTGAAGGTTGGGTTGCTGACCTGAAGGTTGCCGGTTCATATCCGCAAGATGGGGTGAGCTCCCCTCTGTCAGCTCTAGCTTTCAAGAACATGAGAAAAGCCTCCCAGCAGGATGGTAACACATCTGGGCATCTCCTGGGCAACGTCTCTGTGGATGGCCTCTCACACCAGAAGCGACTTGCAGTATGTTCACAAGTTGCTTCTGGCACGATAAAAAAACTACTACACTGCATAATTAATGCAGTTGATGCCACTTTAACTGCCATGGCAGAGAAGGCCAAACATAACACTACAACACCCAGGATTATCCTTTGGGCTACTGTGTAAAACAGGCAAGTTGCTTGGTTCTCCCAACACAACCACTCTTCCTGTTTTCGCCTTGTCTCAAATAAAATAAGAGTGTATTTACACTGTGGAATGAATTCAGTTTGACAATCATACCTCAATGTTATGAAAATATGAGAGTTGTAGTTTTACAAGCTTTTTAGACTTCTCTGGCAAAGCATGCTGGCGCCTCTCTGAACTTCAATTCCTAGGATTCCATAGCATTGAGCCATTGGAGTTAAAATCATGACAAACTGCAATCATTCTACAGTGTAGATAGTTACATCCTTGGAGATAATTACAATTATTGATGAGAGTTGATAGTCAATGGTTGGCTCAAGCAAACACTTATTTTCTGAAGTACTTTCCCCCAGCTGTAACAGTCTCAAGCCAGCCTGGACATGTTGTAACTCTGAGTTTTCTAAATGGCAGTTTTGCTTCCTGTGCAAGCAAAGATCAGGCAGCTTGGGAGCACAGCCTCTTTTTCAATCTCAGTATCAATATATTGTGTTTTACAACTGATTTTAAGACATGGTTGGGGGGTGAAGTTGTTGGACTTCAGTTTGTAGCACACCTCATTATTGGATGCTGGGATTTGCAACCTAACAACACTTGGAAGACTGTGAGATTATTTGCTTTCAGGGAAGATACAGAAAGCTACAGAAAGCTAAGTGCTATTATGGCACTTCATAGATTGTTTTTGGTGGTCTTATCATGCAAAGTGTGCGTAAGAGAGGTGAACATTTGCATATGGATTTAGCAGTGGATAGCACATAAGTATTAGGAGTTGTGAACCAGGAAAATATATGGGCCTGGTGTTGCCTGTACTCGCCCTGCTACTAGAGTTAAAGGGAGAATTGCAGGAAGTACAAATTAGGACATTATATAAACCAATCAATTTAGAAAGCATAGGGGGAAAAAAAACTCATTTTAGAAATGATGAAAAACAGCCTGGAGCCCATGGTATGAGCTTGCCTCATGTGATGGGCTCTGTTGGTAGAAACACTGATTTTATTGGCATGTGATGTATTGCCATTGAATGTATCACCTGCTGATATACAAGTCATACTGTATCCAATGAGTGGTATCAAGAATGGTAGCAACTATAAAGGTACCTTTTTTAAATTAAAAACTCCCAGAATTTTGTTTGGTTAGCAACTGCACTAGACAGGAGATTTGGGGAATTGTAGCTCCCAAAGTAAGTTTTACAGACTTTGAACAGTAATTGTTGGTGCTTAGCAGCATTCTTGGAAATGAGTCTTTAGCACTTAAATGTGCATGAATACACACTCCTGTGTGTTTATATTTCCTGTGGTGGTGCTATTGGGTACCTGAGAATAAGAATAAGAAATTCAGACACTGACATAGTACAAATTTATTCATCCTCTTAGCAGCCTACACTATCCATAGAACTCTTCTTTGGCAATATTTCAAATGATTATTCATCATATCAGCTTTCTCCACTGCCCTGCTTTCATATCTATACATGGAAATGGGAAATACAATGGCATAGACAAGCCTAACATTAGTATTCCATGTATATCTTCACACTTCCAGATCTTGTCTTAAGGCAGGAATGAAGGGGTAGGAGGAAATGGCCATATAAGGAGGTACGAGCAGGCCAGGAACACAGCCGATGGGTTATCACATGGTTTCCCTGAAATCATGTGTTTTGAGAGAAACGAAAGTAATGAAATGTAATACTGCACCACAAATATGCACCAATGGTTTGATATGTGGGCGGTCGTAAACTGAACCCACTGAATTGTATAAATAGACACTCGACCCTGTCTGCGGCGTTCTCCCTTTTGAGCATCTAGTTGTGCGTGGGATGAACCTCTGCAGCTGCAGGAAACTTTTAGTAAACTGCTTTCTTTGGGAAAAAGAAAAAACCTCCAGTTGTCTGTCTCCTACTTCCACTGCGTCCGCACAGACACACGAGAAGCCGGGAAGAGGGGAAATCTGGTTTCCGCTACATTTTCTGGTGACCCCGACGTGATTCCACAATAAGACGGGCCAGGAGATCGGAGACGGATCCCGTTGGCGGGACGGTCCCAACTCGGCGGTGGGGGCCAGAGGCAACTACCGTGAGACGAGAAGGGGCCCCTGAATATTGTAAGACCGGCTGCGGTACTTGCCTCTGATGCCAACGCCGGCCGACGGTGGGAGCCGCAACGACAGCGAGGTTCCAAAGAAACCAGGCAGGGAAAAGGATCCAGGGAAAAGTCCAGGGGCGAAGGTTGGTCCGACGTCTACAGCAATCTGGCAAGTATAGTGGTTAAAATGAGACACTAAGGGAACACAGTTACCAGCGCCGGGAGGGGACACACAAAGGTTCCCAGGGAGGTATAAAAGGGTTTCTGTCTTGTGATTCCTGACACACACCGTTGAGTGTCCAGGTGCCCAGTCCAAGGCAGTCCCCTCTATTAGGCAGGATGGGAGGCAGTGGGTTCAAATCCACCACCCCATTACAGTGTATGTTAGATAATTTCGGCTCAGTTGCAAGTAGAGCCGTAGAAGGAATTCCCCAGAGAACAAGACTTGTGAGGGTGCCCCAAGACCAAGTCGTGCAGGGCTCATGAGGAGTCGCAACTCCCGGGGAAAGGAAAAAAAAAAAACTGTTTGATTTCTTTGTCATGTGTGGGAAATAATGAGTTTCAAGTTCTGCATGTTTCGTGGTAATATTGAAGTGAAAATGAAAAATGAGTCTATAGATTTACACAAAAAATGTTGAGCACAAATATCTAGAAATGTTTTATTACGGTTGAAAAAATCTGATTCGAAGAGGTTCTGTCTGTGTTAGTTTGCTTTTGCTGACAAGCTGCAGAGAGGCAGAAAAAGGGAGGGAGTTAAAGTGGTGTTGAGGCTCAGAAAGTTTTTTTTTTTCCCTTGTTATTTCTGAGGAACAAAGGCTGTTTTCTTAAAAAGTTTTCTTTTGCACCTGGGCCTCATGCCAAAAAGATAGTGGGAAAATCTTGACAGTTCAAGGTAAAAACTCCCTGTTATTCTGGTTAAACTCAGGCGAAATGCCCAGAGGAAGATAATGGAATTCCAGTGGACAGCCAAGGTCAATGAAAGCCGCTGTGAAATGTAATGTGAATTTAATATGAAAAAAAAAAAAAAGAAAGAAAGAAAATGATGATGTAAATGTGTGTATATATATATATATATATAATATTTTGGGGTTCTGTCTTTCACCTGGATCTTAAATCCTTGCTTTGGACTTATTTTGGGACAACTGGGTGAGAATGTTTTCATGAGCTGAGAGAGAGTGTGTGACTTTATCTAAACAACTAACCACTAATCAGAATTCCTGTGGACTTTGTGTGAATGAGATGTATGTGTTGAATTCAAAATGCATAAAGAGTTATAAACAATGTTAGTAGATTTGTTCAGAAGCAATTCGGAAGCTGTAGATATTTTTTTTTTGAAAAAAAAAATGGTCTTAGGCTTGAAAAAAAAAATCCTTGTTTTGAAAGAACAATGCTTCAGTGTTTTTAGAGAACATGGTGCTACAGACTTTAAACCCCTTACAGGTTATAGGGAAATGTTGGAGGTTCTTTTTTTTGCAGCACTTTGGAATACAAGGAGAGGAGTTATTGGTTGTAGAGACTTTGTATGGAAAACTGTCACAAGTTGGCAGTGCAAGAAAAAATATATATATATATATTTGTTTTTGAAAAAAAAAAAAAAAATTTGACCCCATATTCCTGACACAGAAGGATTAAGAACTGACATTGATTTTTAAATTTTTTTTTATTGACATTTTATTCAAAAAGGGAGCTAGTGCTTCATAATAATTTTGTGAGATTTGGATTCTGGACTTTGTGACTTTGGCCCAACTCTTTCTAAAGGTTACGGAAAGGGAGGACTAGGACTTTTGTAAAATGGGACATTAGATCCTGCAAATAGGGGCATTTTTTCCATCGCCCCCAGCCTGGATTTTGCCAGATTTGAGAAGCGGCAGGAGGCTTTTCAACGTGTGTTACTAACAAATTTTGATCTGTTCAACGAGTCGGTGTAAAAGGGGAATTGAGTAAGTTTAACACTGCAGCAGGACTGGAGTGGAAGATTGCATTGCAGCAAGTGGATACACGATTGTTAAATCGTTTGCGGAAAGGAAAAGAAAAAGATGCGGAGAAGAAAGATTTTGTTGGATTTCAAGACAGATGAGTGTGTTGTCAAAGGCACAACCTCTGAGGAGGCCTGCCGTGGATGTGAGCGAAACGACTAGAGAGAGTGCTTCAAGAGCCATACAGCCTGGAAGGATGAGTGTTTCCCTCCCCTTCTTTTCCCTCTCATTGTTTTTTGCTACAGGTCCTGAACTCCTGTATGGGATAAAACCCAGAAGTCTATGAGACATGTTTATTGAGAGGCCTGGGAGGGCCTATAGGTGTTGCTGAGTGCTAAGGCTGTGATGGAGTGTGGCATCAGGCTGGAGGCTGTAAGGGCTGACCAACTCAACAACATACAATTTTCTATTTTGACCCAACTCTCCTGGTTAGGACCTTTTGTAACGGGACATTGCAAATAATTCGGATTTTTGCCGGATTTGAGAGACAATGAGGGACTTTTTATATGCCATCTAACAACCTTGCTTTTTAAGCCAAAAGGAGGATATAGCACGGAGACAATGTGACAAAGAATAAAATAAGTTAACCATTGCAGCAGGACCAGAGTAAAAAGGATTACTGCAGATCGCGGAAGAAGGCCCATGGAGGAATCATTTCTTAAGAGGCCATGGAGGGGTCGTTTGGGAGCTGAATAGTGGCCTACCTGCCCCACCCGTGGAGAGACAAGGGATTTCAACAAGATTGGCTGAGACAAAAGTGATGCCGAACAGGATGATCGACAGATGGGTAATCCGTTCCCCCTCCCCCATTCTCTCTCACTGTCTTCCTGTTTTCTTTTTCAGCTTTTTTTTTGGACTCCTGTTCCTAAATTGGAGATCCATAAGGCATTGTTACTGAGAGGCCTGTTTTCCAAAATGGAGATCCATAAGGCATTATTACTGGAAGGCCTGTTTTGGAATCCAAAACGCGCAGGAGTTTAAGTCTACCCCACGCCACACACTGGGTATACTGAGTATGACAGCTAAAGCCCTGTGAGAGATGGAGATTTTCTTTACAGATTTTTCTTTACACAGAGACAATTCTTAGAGACTAGAGACTTGATTGGACAAAGAGACTTTCTTCAAATTAACTGAACATTATTCCTTTGATCAAGGAAGAGGAAACACACCCCCAGTTTGACTTTATGCCAAAGACTGAAAAGACCTGAAAGTTGGACATGTATGTGAATGGCCACCTCTGGCCATAGCAACAAATCCATCATCGGAAGAAGCCAAATGACTGGGCTAGATCAGAATTCTACTGTGGACTATGTCCTTTCTAAAACCTGATTAATATTTTTAATCCTCATGTGTTGTTTACCTCTGGTGATGAAACTATGTACAAATGCTATTCTGCGCTCATTTTCCACTGAAAAGATAGCTTGGCTACAAGCTAGAAGGGATTGGAGGGACCCATAAGTCTGCTCATTTAGTTTGCTTCAGCTTTTGTATACACGCTTCGCAAAAAAAAAAAAAAAAAAAAAAAAATGGGGGAATAAGGCAGGAATGAAGGGGTAGGAGGAAATGGCCATATAAGGAGGTACGAGCAGGCCAGGAACACAGCCGATGGGTTATCACATGGTTTCCCTGAAATCATGTGTTTTGAGAGAAACGAAAGTAATGAAATGTAATACTGCACCACAAATATGCACCAATGGTTTGATATGTGGGCGGTCGTAAACTGAACCCACTGAATTGTATAAATAGACACTCGACCCTGTCTGCGGCGTTCTCCCTTTTGAGCATCTAGTTGTGCGTGGGATGAACCTCTGCAGCTGCAGGAAACTTTTAGTAAACTGCTTTCTTTGGGAAAAAGAAAAAACCTCCAGTTGTCTGTCTCCTACTTCCACTGCGTCCGCACAGACACACGAGAAGCCGGGAAGAGGGGAAATCTGGTTTCCGCTACAGTCTAGTTCGTTTTTGGGATTGCGCTCCAAGATACGGCCAGAATTTCCATGTGGTTCTTTTATATAGCCGTTTCACCGCATTGTGAAATATGACATGTCCTTAAGCCCCACTTCTTGCATAATTGGTCTCTGTGTCTCTGGTCACATCCTAAAGTAGAAAAGTGGGTAAAGGGTTCAGAGGTTTATAATTCCCAAGATGCAAGTTGTGTATTTTTCCCTTTCTTCCCACTGCAGCTGTTCTTTCAGAATTGTTATTTTCTCTTTCTTGCATTAGAAAATTTGGAAACATCCTGTTATGCAGACATCTTCAAACCAGGCAACTTAATAGTCAGAGCAGTGGATAATTAAACTATTCCAGCAATGCAAACAAATCCACAAAAGGGACCTAGCTTCCCCTTACCCACAAATAAATAAATCTGTGACCTATAACCTTCTTCTCACACATTCCTGTATCAGTAATTTGCTGCGTGGGATGGAAAAGCAGGAAGAAACCAACTCTTTTTCCCAATTATATATTTAAAAAACATCCTTTCTGTTGCTGTGAGATTGAAAAGCCTGAACTGTTTCAATGCTTGGAATGCCTGCAGAAGTAGGACAACATTTTGAATGAACTTAAAACTGGCTGCATGTCACGTCCCCAGAAAAAAAAAACTGGCAAAGGCAGTGCCAAAACCAGAAAAGGGACTATAGGAAATTGGACCTCTCAGGAATATTCCAGGTCTCTTTCCTAAATTTCTAGATTTAATCTCAAAATGAGACAAGTAAATATTTTCTTTCTTTCTTTCTTTCTTTCTTTCTTTCTTTCTTTCTTTCTTTCTTTCTTTCTTTCTTTCTTTTAGAAAAACATGCAGGCAGTGTTCTATCCAAATGCTCATTAAGCAGGCTCGTTACTACTTTCACCAATATAATTCATGGGTGGAAAAGATCTAGAAAGCCAGTGGTTGGGAGCTGCTGGATTTCACCTGCAGGAAGATGAAAGTTCAACACTTGTCTGAAAGCTTCTTATGTTTTTTCAGTCTGGGCAAATTACTTTTTGGACTACAATTCCCCAGATACCCAGCCAGGCTATCCACTGGGAAAGTCTGAAAATTAATACAAAAAAGTAACACTCTGAAGCTCTGTGTTATCTCTTGATAGTTGATCAGGGGTTACAGATAAGAGCATTAAGTTTGGGAAATTAGCTCTAGTTTGCAGTCAGGGAAGATTTTGCATGGAGGCTTGCTCCTGAGTAGACATGCCTCAAATTGGACTGTGATTTGCAGATCCTGGAAACTGTTGCAATAAGGCTTACTTAGGTATGTTTAGAACTGATTGTTGGCATGACATTTTTTCCAAGTAACTTCTGGTTTTGTCCTTTCATTTTTAATCATCGTGAAGCCTTTGCCTATTGTACGTATGTCAGTAGTATATGAATTGTTGCACCAGATATGCTTTATTATGTTTTGCAATGGATGTTGTGCCACAGATGTTTTTAAAAAGTAAACTGTTGATTGATTGATTAGACAGAATTGGTCTGTGCTCTGCAGTGCCTGGAGCTTCCTCTTGAGCAAACATGTGTCGATTTGAAGGATATGTTTCAATGCTGGAAACCGTTGTACTGGGGCTTACTCCTAAATAAATACAGGGATTATTCCTGAATAAAACTGAACTGTGCTTTCCAGTGCCTTGAAGCTCTTGTGTTGGGGCTTATGCCAAAGTAGACATGCCTAGACTTAAGCTATCCTTTTTATGGTTGGTGGGGAAATAGCTAAATGGGCAAGAATGAGTTTTGGTCCTACCTTGACTTCCTTACCCAGGAGTAGACTACTGCAATTGCGACAGGGGTCATTTTCCCCTTCTGTAACTTTTTGGAACCTGCAGGATGTATGTGACCCTCGGGACTCAAACTGAACCTTCATAGCCTCTCTTTGCTTGAATGCAGCTCCAAGATCCTTCCAAAATTGCACTTCATCCCCTGGTTGAAAAATGATACCCAACCTAGGCACAACTTTTAAAAATGTTATGAGAATCCAATGGTTATGAAGGAACTACGAAAAAAGTCCTGAACTATAATGATCTATCATCAAATACTAAAGTTAGGATTGTCCATAACATATCTACGCGTGGGTGTGAAAGCTGGACAGTGAAGAAAGCTGATAGAAAGAAAATCAACTCATTTGAAATGTGGTACTGTAGAAGGGTTTTATGGATACCGTGGAATATTAAAAAGGTACATTGATGTGTCCTGGAGCAAATCAAGGAAGCCAAGATGACTAAACTCGAGGCTGTTTTACTGTGGACATGTCATGTAGAGATTTCATCTAAGACCACAGATAAGGAGATCTGTGCCTGGTGAGCTTATGCTAAACCAGATCAATCAAAACAGACAGCAAACACTCCAGGTTGAAGGCAAAGCTACAGAGGTTTATTACAATTTTGCAAGTACAAGCAGCATGTTTTCAAACACAATTTCATATTAAAATATATGACATTTTATGCAGTTCTGACAGTACTTAGACTTCCTGCTCTACCCCCCCCCCCCAAATGGCTAAAAATAGAGGCTGGTTAGGATCTGCATGAGGATTGGCAAAGGAAATGGGGTGTTCCCTGATGTCACACCCAGCAGGAGGAGATTCCTGTGGTGGGAAGAAAGACAGCTGGTGGTTGGACAGTTTGAAGGTCCAATAGATTGCAGAGATGCCTCCTGGGAGGGCACGAACCTGGAGAAAGTGGTGATGTGGATATCTTTGATTAACTCAAGTGTTCAGTTCTGTGTGAGACAAAGGGTGCAAGATTCAAAAGACAAAGGTGGTAATTCTAGATAATCAAGGGCTTGGCTGCCCATTCAGAATTCATGTTTGCTGAGCCTTCTCTTCCACAGGAGTGGCATACTCTCAGCTTCAAGGAAATGGACAAACCTCCTGAGCTCATCTTGGTGACAAAGGGGATCATCTGTCTTTCATACATACACAGAGTCTTTCGATAATATCTGACTTGAGAAATAGCTGGAGGAACCCTGGCCATGACCACAGTTCCAAAGGGATTATGCAGATTGAAGGCACAGGGAGGTAGCTGCCCTCAAGATACACTTGATACATTTAGAAATTGACACAGTTTATAAATGATACAAGTTACACATATAATATCAGTTTGAAATATTTATTAAAGGGTTTGATTTGATAGAGTTTGAGGGTATAGCCGCTGCTAGGTCCATCCCAAAGCTGCTATCAGCTTTGACATTGCGCAACTTTGCAGCTGCAGAAAAATGGGAAAATGTTTAAATAATAATAATAAAAAACATATACAGTAGAGTCTCACTTATCCAACGTTCTGGATTATCCAACGCATTTTTGTAGTCAATGTTTTCAATACATTGTGATATTTTGGTGCTAAATTCGTAAATACAGTAATTACTACATAGCATTACTGCGTATTGAACTATTTTTTCTGTCAAATTTGTTGTGTAACAACAAATTTGTTCTTAATTTGTAAAATCATAACCTAATTTGATGTTTAATAGACTTTTCCTTAATCCCTCCTTATTATCCAACATATTCGCTTATCCAACATTCTGCCGGCCCGTTTATGTTGGATAAGTGAGACTCTACTGTACCTTGCTTGCAGTCTTTTTATTGTTCTAAAACTTTTGGGGATGGGGGGGATTGCTGTGGCTTGACAACAAGAAGACATGTCTCACTAGAAAAGACAATAATGTCTGGTAAGGCAGAAGGCAATAGGAAAAGAAGAAGACTGTATTCCAGATAGAGAGACTCTATTCTGTAGAATTAATGTAGCTCGGCACCACTTTAACTGCCATGGCTCAATGCTATGGATTTCTGAAATTTGTAGTTTGGTGAGGCCCCAGCCATTTTTGGTAGGAAGGGTAATGACTTTGTAAATGACAACTCCTGTGCTTCCATAGTCTTGAGCCATGGCAGTTAAAGTGACGTCAGACAGCATCATACCTACAGTGTAGATGCACCCATTGTCAGGGAGGTCATACCCATGAGTTTGCAAGACTTGAGCAGGGCTGTTGATGATTTGGAAGTTTCTTATTCAAGGGGTCACTCTAAGTTGCAGTTGACTTCAAGGCAGTTAACAGTGGCACAGTGCGTTAAAGCGCTGAGCTGCTGAATTTGTGGACCAAAAGGTGCCAGGTTCAAATCCTGAGAGCGGAATGAGCGCCTGCTGTTAGCCCCAGCTCCTGCCAACCTAGCAGTTCGAAAACATGCATATGTGAGTAGATCAATAGGTATCGCTCCGGCGGGAAGGTAATGGCGCTCCATGCAGTCATGCCGGCCAAATGACCTTGGAGGTGTCTATGGACAACGCCGACTCTTTGGCTTAAAAATGGAGATGAGCACTAACCCCCAGAATCGGTCACGACTGAATTTAACGTCAGGGGAAAACCTTTATCTAACAGCAACAATGATGTTGGTTAATGCAGGAGTGACTTGATTCACTGTTACTTCCCATGGTATTTTTATGGTTCTGCACTAAAGGTCAGGGCAAAGTTTTGCAGTGCAAGTATTATGCACACTTCGTGCCCTATGTTTGCAAATGTGGGTTAGAAGTAGAGAGGGACCAGACAAACTGTCCCCTCTTTAAACTATCTTGTGCATAATAAGGTTTTGCCCCCCAAACCATTTCTTTTTAATGAGATCTGGTTTCTTCACATAGGATTTTTTAAAGGATTCTTAGCTATGGCTGTTTTAAAACTCTCTTTTGTTACTGGAAAAGCAGCAACAAAAAGTTATATCTATTCTTTTTTTTCTAAAAGTATGGACAAAAAGGGGACTGGATCTGACCTCATGCTGGGGATTATCCAGCTCCCATTTCAATAAAAGGCAGTTTTGGTGCTTGTGCCCTAGATCTTTCTTTTCCTTTCCAGTTCCCTAGAAGTGGCCTCCTGGGGAGATACATATTACAAACATTCAGCACTGTGTGAAACCAGTATATGGATATAGGCAGAAGTCATATAATCCTTCCTTGATTAGAAAAAAATGTCAGGGCAAAGTGGCCCTACGTCCCAACGTATTACTTGTTCTCATGACACCGTACACTTTTTCAATGAAGGGAAACAATGAGATGTCTTATCCATACTGTGTCGTTAAGGTCTAAAAGTGTATTGAAAAGTGAAAGTATAGTCAGTGTCTAGGGGAGTCTCTGTGACTTAGAGATCCTTAAATTCAGTGGAAACATGTTAGACTATCCACACTGCAGAATTATGGTACTTCAACACCATGTTAAGTGTCATAGCTTCATTCTTTGGAACCTTAGGATTTAGTTTGTTCCGGCCCTAGAGCTCAGTGACAGAGAAGGATAAATATCTTACAAAAGCACAAAATCCCATAATTCCATAGCATTGAATATACAGTAGAGTCTCGCTTATCCAACATAAATGGGCCGGCAGAACGTTGGATAAGCGAATATGTTGGATAATAAGGAGAGATTAAGGAAAAGCCTATTAAACATCAAATTAGGTTATGATTTTACAAATTAAGCACCAAAACATCATGTTATACAACAAATTTGACAGAAAAAGTAGTTCAATATGCAGTAATGCTATATAGTAATTACTGTATTTACAAATTTAGCACCAAAATATCACGATATATTGAAAACATTGACTACAAAAATGTGTTGGATAATCCAGAACATTGGATAAGCGAGTGTTGGATAAGTAAGACTCTACTGTATTAGTTAATGTGGTGTCAAAGTGCAGTCTGCAGTTTGAAGACAGCCTATATCACCATTAAGTTATATATCACCGGTGGTGCAGTGGGTTAAACCTTTGTGCTGGCATGACTGCTGACTTGAAGGTTGGTTTGCTGATGCAAAGGTTGCCAGTTCGAATCCAACCCGGGGAGAGTGTGGATGAGCTCCCTCTACCAGCTCCAGCTCCATTTGGGAACATGAGAGACGCCTCCCACAAGGATGGTAAAAACATCAGGGCGTCCAGGCGTCCCTTCGGCAATGTCCTTGCAGACAGCCAATTCTCTCACACTAGAAGCGACTTGTAGTTTCTCAAGTCATTCCTCTCTCACACACACACAGAGACACCATTAAATCTGACACACGATAGCCTTCATGGGCGAAATTCCACCTTGTATGATGTCAAGTCTAGCCCAGAGTTCTCAAACTTTACATTTTTGGATCACATCTCCAACTTTACTTTTTTGGATCCCATCTCCCAAAATCCCAAACCAGCATAGGACCAGTGGAAGATTCTGGGAAATGTAGTTAAAAGGTACCATTCTGGATCTCTGTTGCACTTTCTGAAAGTGGTGCAAAGGTGGTTGTTATGTCCTCTCTTGAAATGACATCCTTTCCCAAAAGTGGTTGTTATGGCCTTTCAGGTTGATTTAGTTTCTGGCATTGGATTTTCTTAACAAGATTACTTACAGAAGATTTGTCATTACATTAATGTTGGGTTGAGAGAAAATAGCTTGCCCAGTTTTTGTGGCTGAAGTTAGTGGACTCTCCAGAACTAGCCATAAGAAAAACTTTGTTAGGATAGCTGAAATGTCATTATGTTAGTGTTGTCCATTGTAGATGTATGGTGATGACAGCATCCTGTGACCACCCATTGCTTATGGGACATGAAATTGTATGAGTAATGGGGCTGTCTTGTTATATGAAAATAGAAAATTATTGCATAAAACCATTGGAGATGTGTTAGATATGCAAAGCTCATTCCTCAGATGAGAGAATTAAGGATTGGAATTATTCTATCTTGTTTGAACTCTGTGGCTCTGAATTTGCATGTGCGTATGTGTGATAATGTACTGGATAATGTACTGTATTTCAGATGTTTTGGATCTAGAGAGGTGTTCTTTCATGTAAAAAAAAAGTATCTTTTGTGGTTTTCCACTTTCAGATGATTCTGTGCCCCTAACCATGGCGCTCATGCCGGCCACATGTCCTTGGAGGTGTCTATGGACAACGCCGGCTCTTTGGCTTAGAAATGGAGATGAGCACCAACCCCCAGAGTCAGACATGACTGGACTTAACGTCAGGGGAAAACCTTTACCTTTAACCACAGTAAATATGGAGAGCTGACTGCCTATGCATGTGGCGCCATGGCCTGTGCAATTCTGGTCCCTACTTTATAAATTGCTGTATCACACATTTCTTCAAACCATCAAAGGCTAGAGATCTGAGGGGTGGAAGGAAATGCTGCAGCAAAATGCTAAATCTGAATAAATACACACTTTAAAAGTTTCAAGAACTGACAGCATTGATGGGAGAATGCAGAAGCTATGCAGAGAGCTAAGGAATGGCATTTAGATTACCACTCTCAGCTGCGTTCGTCCAGCTTAGGAGTATTCAGGAGACGCCTGTACACCAAAGAAGGCATAGCAATACTGTTTACGTGACCAAAGTGTTTCCTTAATAAGCCATCTATATACGCGAGGGACAGGAGCAGCTATGCTCTTGGTTTCTTCTGCAAACTAACTGAAAATACCTCTGACTTTGGGTTTCATCACACTTGTTTCCCAAAGAACAAATACTTAACAGAAATCCTCTAGTGGCCTTCGCCTTTGTTCAGTTTTTGGACATTTCAACAAATCAGCGTGGTGTGTAGCTTTCAATGTCTGAGTGAGAGGAATTGTGCTTTTGTTGCAAGGGGAAATAACTATATTCTAATGTTCTATCCCTAGAGTAAACTGATCCCAAAATATATGTGCCGTTCACAGATTTAGCCTGGTGTAAATGGCTTTGAAAGCAAGAAAATATCTGTGTGAGATCAGATTTAATTGGAGATCAGATTTAATTAATCTTCCATTATTGTGAATGGGCATTGTCTTCCACTGCCACCCTCCCCCGGTATGGATTGGGGCCACAGTGGTTGGAGGAGAAATTTAATAGTCTTTAAAAGGTAAAAGGTAAATGTTTCCCCTGACATTAAGTCCAGTCGTTTCCGACTCTGGGGGTTGGTGCTCATCTCCATTTCTAAGCCGAAGAGCCGTCGTTGTCCATAGACACCTCCAAGGTCATGTGGCCGGCATGACTGCATGGAGCGCCGTTACCTTCCCGCTGGAGCGGTACCTATTGATCTACTCACATTTGCATGTTTTCGAACTGCTAGGTTGGCAGAAGCTGGGGCTAACAGCAGGCGCTCATTCCGCTCCCTGGATTCGAATCTGTGACCTTTTGGTCTGCAAGTTCAGCAGCTCAGCGCTTTAACACACTGAGCCACCAGAGGCCCCATTAATAGTCTTTACAGAGACTAAAAACCGTAAAGGCACCAGATCTTGTCTGATCTTTGAAGCTAGAAAGGTAATCCTTGGGTTTTACCAAAGCCACTGCTGAGTGTATTTTGCCTAAGAAAACCCTATGAAATTCATAGGGTCACCATAAGTCAACAGGTGACTTGTAGGCACACAAATCCACAATCCTACACCACTGTCCTAAATTGAGTAATTCTTACTATTCCCTCCCCTTTTCCTTTCCTTTTAAATATTCATACATTGGGTAATTTCATCTAAGTTTGCCATATAGATGTGAAATTGCAGTCATTTTTCTTATTTGGAGGTGAGAGAATCAGTAAAAGCTGAACACAAACACATTTACAACACCCTCCTTTTCATCTTTATGCTACATTTATTGTGGAAGGAATTGTCACTTGCGTTTTCATTACAGCTGGACACAAATATCCTTCATCTACCAAGACGTGATCTATATAGAGAAGAATGCACTGGAGGGAAATTTTATATCCTCTGTGGAGTATTAATGTGAGATGCAGTGGTGGGAACCTTCATCCTGTGGACTAGAAGTGGCCCACTGGCATTTCCTTTGCCTGCCCACAAGTTTTTTTTATTATCTTTTATCAGTGATGGGAGATAAAAGGCATTTACACATCAAATATACTGCGTAGTGCTGAACTGTGTGTTGCAGTCAGAAAACCTGTTTCATGGAATTGAGCAATGCATTGCAAATGTTTTGCATGGAACATTTACTTGGAACTGAATTGTGCTTTGCAAAACTGGGGAATCCTTTTTAAACATAGGCGAGCATCCATATATGCAGTCTCCTATCTCTGTTTTGAAGTGAAGGAATTAAGTAGTTGACAACTTGTGGCTTTGTGTTGGTTAGGTCCCAACATATAATACAGTTTTAAACCTCATTACTCATGTAATGCTATTTAACTGTATTAAACTGCATATGAGTCTACATTTACCATAAAATGCAGACTCAAATTGCATTATATGGCAGTGTAGATGAGGCTTTAGGTTACTTGAAATTGAGTAGTCATTTTTTTAAAGTAAATGGCTATGTATTAATATATGTTGGATCCTCTTTGTTTATAGCTATTTTATGTACATGATATTTCTATGGTGCTTGTACCATCTTGGATGTGTTCACCAGTATAACATATGTTGTTGCTATGTCCGCACTGGTGCAACACCAAAAATACATGATATTGTGTGTAAACTTTTGTTTGTCAACTACTCAGACCATTTACCTTGCTATTAAGTTTCCAAGGCTTTGGCTGTTTTCCCCAGCTCTTCCATTGAGGATAAATCCATTTCTACTGCATGGAAACCATGTGCTGTACTTTTCATCTCCGCACTACCTTTTACGTTTCACTGTTTGAATATGAAATTAATGCAAAATATGAAAAAGAATCCCTGCTTCTTCCTCCTCTCAAATATCTCTTTGCCTATTCAATATTTTGAAGAGCTTTCAAAAATCTTTCTTTAGAAGAGTTGGAGCTTATATGCACCTGTTTCTGTGATTAAGATTCCAAAGGCTGTAATACTTTGTCTAGACGTCAGGCTTTCAAGATCTAGTAGGATCTGCTAGCAATATGATCCACAAACCTAGAGATTCTACCTGGTACAAAGGACATGCAGAATTAAAGAATTTTCAGCTCTGAAGTTTATTTAACTATCAAAATGAACACTGTTCAGAATCCAACTACACTTCTACTGTTTTCTTAATTTCAGTCTTTTAATGTTATTTCATATTGCTTTTACACAAAGGGGAGTTAGAAATCTTTGATAATCTATAGTAGATCATCGATGAGGTTAGCCAATAGATCCAGCTTTTCAGAATGTCTACCCAGATCTAGATATTTACCATAGTATATTCACTGACAAAAGAAAATCAGAATTTGTTTTCAGTTTTTTAGAATTACAGGTAGAGAGCCCTTTATACAAAGTGCATGGAACCAAACCAGAAGTGTTTTGATTCTTTCTCTCTCTCTCTCTCTCTCTCTCTCTCTCTCTCTCTCTCTCTCTCTCTCTCTCCTCCCCCCCCCCCCCCCCCAGATTTTGTAAATCTGTATTTGCTTATACATACATCTCGGAGATGGGACCCAAGTCTAAACACAAAATTCATTTATATTTTCTATTCATAATACACATAGCTTAAAGGCAATTTTATACAATATTTTTAATATTTTGGGTACATGAAGCAAATATTGTGTACTTTTAACCATCAGCAAACAAAGCTGTCACTATCATAGCTGCCTATGTGGGCAATTTCATATTTTGCAATATTTTAGATTTTGAAATTCTGGATAAGGAATGCTCAACCTGTAATTGTTCCTTGTTGTAATGCTTTAAAAGTTATTTGCCTGTCACATCCCAGGCCTGAAGCCACACAACAGTCCAGAGTAAAGGCAAACAGTTTTATGGCAAAATCACATAAAATGTATATAGTAAAAAGCAGGGATAAGGAAAAATAGATGTAGAATCCAAAAAGTCAGCAATTAATTATCTCTGGTAAATCCAAAAGCAAAACAGTACAAAGATATTCCCAAAATACAAAGGCTGCTTGAATCTGTAAACAAAACTTGAACAAGAATATGAAACAATAACACGAAGAACTTCCAGAATGCTTGAGTCCCAAAACCAAGACTTGAGACAGGAACTAGAGAACCCAGGCCTAGCTGTACTTGAAAGCCACGTTGCCTGAACTGAAATCAGAGTGTCTGTTAGTTCCTACATGAAAGCATTATGTTTGCCCTGAAATTTCTGCGTCCGTGTTGATCTACAAAGCTATCTGTCTGGTCTAATCTGCAAACGTGTCTCCTTGCTAAGGTTAGTATCACCAGGTGCTTTCCCATGAGAGTTTCCCATCAATTAATCTTCGCTAGACTCCTTATCTAGAGTGGATGATTCCAACTCCTATGCTTGGCCTTGAGGTTCAGAAGCAATTACATTCTCAAGCTCTGCATATGTGCCTGCATCTCTATCTGGGTTTCACACTTCTGGCCTGCATCAGAAGGAATCCCAGGAAAGCCCACAATCCAGTCTGACTCTTAAGTCATCAGAGAACCCATCAACTCTTGGCTGTTTGACTGCTGCTGAGCTACAACATTCCCTTTTCCCCCTTCATTCGTTCATTCGTTCACTCCTTTTGTTTGTTTCTCTTAGTGTGCTTGTTGACATTTTTTTTAAATTGTAGGACTGGTAATAGAATGGCATGAAACCTGTTAGATGTCTGTCAAAATGCCTTTCATAAAGTAATATAAAAATACTGGATGGATATTAGTATTTTTTTCTGTGTGTACCACATTAACAAGCATTATATATACCTAGGACTTATTCATTTGGGCATCTTGCATACAATTCATCCCCAACACTGTTTTATTAACACTAGTTAGTCTCTAGAATAATTTCTGTTTTGTATCTACAGGCAATGAATAGAGGAAACTGTGGCTTTCTAAACCTACTGCTTCCTTTTTGTTGAATGCCTGAAATTTTAGCATGAATTCTTTTGTCACGGAGTCTGTCCCAAAATAACCCCATGTCTTATGTTCTGTAGTGGCACACAAACTGAAATACACCTTTGGAGCTCCATTATGTGCATTGCTTTCAAGATGTGGCGTTGAATGGTGTGCTATTACACTATATGTAATATAGTGTGAGAAGGCCCTTGTACCTAATTTTAAGCCACCCTCATACTGAATCATCTCAAGATGAAAAATTCTAAGGATTTTGGTTGTAGATTATTTTCTTTCTATAGTGAAAACATCTGGAAGGTAGTATAGAGCTGCATTGCTTGGTCACATTGCTCATGCTCCCAAGAACTTTGCTGCAGGTTTGCCTTTGCCTTCCTATAAGGCTGAGAGAGTGTGACTTGCCCAAAGTCTCCTAGTGGCTTTCCATGGCTGAGAAGGAATCTGAACCATGGTCTCCCAAAGTCCCAACAGTCAAATCGTACTGTTTGCTTCACCTTATTATTTCCATCTTATGATGGTTGAATACATCATTTATACTATTACTTTGTATAAGGCTGAAAAGTACTGAAGGAGGAGTAAAATCAATACATACTGATTAATTGTCAGTCTTTGTTCATGGATAATGTTTTTTAGAAAACTTTCATGGCTGGAATCACTGGGTTACTGTGAGTTTGAGGCTACCAGTATTAAAAAATCTCTAAAATCATGACAGTAAATAAAGAACAACACTCAGAAAACAGAGGAATTCCAGACAGGAAACAATCAGGGCCAGCTAACACCTTCCAACAAAGCATTCCCCCAGGCAGGAAGTAGTCAGGCTTTGAAGCTGCAAGGCTATTCAATGCTAACCAAGGTTGCCAATTTCAACATTCACACTTTGCCTCCAACATACAAGAGTTCTTTCTCCCACCCTGGACATCCCACAGATATATAAACCCCACTTGACTAGTTTCCAACAGACCTCACAACATTTGAGGATGCCTGCCATAGGTGTGGGCGAAACGTCAGGAGAAAATGATTCTGGAACATGGCCATGCAACCTGGTAAACTCACAGCAACCCAGAAAAAGAGGAAATCACAAATCATGTCTGAGCTCTCATAAGAAGCTCAAATGACTAAGACAATTGTCCTTTGGATGTGATATGAGGTGACATGACTCATTATAAAAATTGATAATACATTGTAAAAGTAGGAGGAAGCAGAAAGATACAAAGACAGTATTATAGGTAGATAAACTCAGGGAAACCACAGCCATGAATTTGCAAAATAAGGGCTGTTAATAACAGGAGCTCTTGTACGTTTGTTCTTTGTATAGCTTCAAGTTCCCTGCCGGTTTATGGCAACCCCCTGAATTTTGTAGAGTTTTCTGAGGCCACATAAAAGTTCTTTATGGACAGTATGTGCCTTGTGGACTGTAGGTTAGCACTCCTCCTCTATAATTAGATATGTGGTTTATGCTGTGTGAGGATGCTGGTACAAGGCAATTGACCCAACATGCATTAAAACCTGACACAAAGAGTACCAAGCTGAGTTTGCAAAATTGCTTGCAATTTTCTGAAACCCTCCTTGCATTGAAAAGAAAGGGTTTGGAAAACTCTTTTCTTACCCCTCCCACACAAAAGCAATCCGCGAAGGATCGTTTTCTTTGTATGTATGTTCCTGGCATTGGCAGCAGGTCCAGGGGTCAGAATCTAAATTGATTTGTTAAAGGAGAAGGAAAGGTTCAAGCCCAAACAGGCGTGTGTACTTTTAGGTTACGGATGACGGAAACTTGGCAAATAAGAGAACCATGCAATATTTCATTCCTCGTGATTCATCCTCATTTTCAGGAAAATTAATCGGCAGGGTGGTGGTTATGGTTCACATTATACAGATGCAGAAAGAGGTCATATGCTGTACTCAAGTATTTTGGAAGGGGCTTCTGCACGTTTTTGCCCTGGGAATCTTGTGCTTTGAATGTTGGCTCCTGAGCAGCTAAACCACAAAGGGAAGCAGGACATAAAGCAGACTGCTCTCACTTTGACTCCCGCCAGATAATTACTCTCTGTATAACAGATAACTGGATTTTCTTTCCTAACAGCTCAAATGGCAGCCTTCCCCAGCCTAGTGCACTCCGTATGTGTCATGGAGTAAGTCCCATCATCCCCAAAGATCTGTGACAGTAAGCATGGGAGGAAAACCTCTTTTTGAAAGCATTAGGGAGGCCATAAGGCTAACAGGATTGGCCAAGTAGACCAACAGACCATCTTAATGCAAGACTGGGCTGTGGTTGTGGCGCAGGCGGGAGAGCAAGCCAGCTGCAATTAACTGCAATGAATCACTCTGACCAGGAGGTCATGAGTTCGAGGCCCGCTCGGAGCCTATGTTTGTTTGTCTTTGTTCTATGTTAAAAGGCATTGAATGTTTGCCTATATGTGTAATTTGATCTGCCCTGAGTCCCCTTCGGGGTGAGAAGGGCGGAATATAAATGCTGTAAATCTATATATATAAAAGAGTGATGGAATCAGGGCACCGGACAAAACAACAAAACTACAGGCCCCCCAACCTTGAAATTTGACAACACAACCCATCATCCATGACTCTAGGTTGATACTACAAAAAGAAAAGGAAAATAAAGTCCTAATTAGAGGGAGAGCAATAATTGTTTTTATCCAATTGCAGCCAGTTAGAGGGCTAAGCTCCGCACATAGACCCCCTCTATCCTCACCACTTTCACAGTACACAAACAACCAAATGCATACTAAACATAAAGACAACCATTCAACACACATTCAATACCACCACTACAACAATTTCTCACCAACACCACCAGACAACGCCACAGCAAAGCGTCGCCAGGCACAGCTAGTAAATAAATAAATAAATCTATATATATAAAAGAGTAATGAAATTTCGGCCTAGGACAAAACTACAACACTACACACCCCAGAAACACTAAACTTGGCAGTACAACCCCTCATCCATGCCTCTACGTTCATACAACAAAAAGCTCCAGCTACTCCAGAAAATGGCCAGGCTTTGAGACTGCAAGGCTATTCACTGCTATTCCACCTGGCCAACAAAGGATTCCCATAAGCCACAGCAACGTGTGGCCGGGCAAAGCTAGTAAATAATATAGAAACAAGAGAGTTGGAATACTGCAAGGGCTATCCTGTCCACTTTACAAAGCAGGAATCAAAGCACCCCTAACAGATGGTCATTCCACCTCTGCTTAAAAACATCCAGGGAAAGAGACTCTACCACACACCTGGGAAGCATCAGGCATTTTGGAGCAGCTCTTACCATCGAGAAGCTCTTCTTAATATTTAGATGGAATCTCTTTTCCTGCAATTTGAATCTGCCTCAACTTCTTGTATCTGAAGCAGCAAATAACAGGCTTGCTCCCTCCTTAATATAATGTCCTTTCAAATACCGTATTTATTCAAATTGAATGCTTTCCATTTTTGGCTGAATTGGGGTGGTGTATGATTTGTGTCATACAGTAATTTTAGTGCTGAGCCAAAGCAAAAGGGGGAAGGTGCTTCACCTGGAGCTGCTCTTTGAAGGACATCATTTCTAACTAAATGTCCAGGGCTCAATGCTTTGCAAAACTGGGATTTGTAGTTCAGTGATGCAGCAACAGTCTTTGGCGGAGACGGTTCAAGACTACAGCCCACACAATTCCACAGCATTGTACCAAGCCAATTAAAGCATAGTTGCACCCCAAGGTTTTCTTTTCCATTGCTGTAAGCTTGGTGTTCCTATACTTTTATTTTTAAAGAAGGAATCCTAAGCAGGCAGCAACTAATGTGCACCTTTTTTGACCAGATTTCGAAGAGGGCACTTTTTGCTACTGCACATTACATTTGCCCACAAATACTTTTTTGGGGGGGCAGGTTAGAGTTTTGAAAACGGAGGTGCACATTAGATTCAATAGTGCATAAGACTCAAATCAATACGGGTATTTATGCATGGCTGCCATGTGCCCTTATTTGGGGATTTGTGAACAAAATATGCATGGCCATTTCTCAGGGGTCCAGATCAGTAACTTTTTCAAACCCTTCCTAACTTCATTTCTTCTCCATTCCTTGTTCTTGACCTTATGGGCTTCTTTATGAAATGTAATTTGTGGAAGAAGAAAAGGAATAATAAAAAAGAACAAGAGCCTGTACTTTTTAGATTAATTTTGTAAGGCAGCTATTGATTTAATTTTGTATGCAGCAGTTCATATTAGGAGCATCGTTCTCCCCCTCCCTTTTTTTTGTTCCGTAACTAACAAAGACAGAATGTCCTTGGCTTCTGTATATATTTGTGTGTGTTTATGTGTCTAACATATTCTTAATATATTTTCAAATAGAGAAACTGTAAAGCTTCAACTGAGAGTCCACGTGGACTAACTATTGCATGGTTTTCACCATATCTGATGTAACAAAGCTAAGATTTTAAGATTTTGAGAGTACCATATATACTCGAGTATAAGCCAAGTTTTCTTTAGGTCTGAAAAAGTCCCCCTCGGCTTACACTCGCATGAGGGTCCTGGCCGGCTTATATTCAGGTTGGCTTATACTTGAGTATATAGGTAATCAGACTTTGGTAGTCGTATCTTAAATTACAGTTTTATGTAAATATTCAAAAACATTTAACCTACTGATGCCTCAATTAATGTAAGTTTATTGGTATCTATTTTTATTTTTGAAATGTACCAGTAGCTGCTGCATTTCCCACCCTAGTCTTATACTAGAGTCGATATGTTTTCTCAGTTTGTGTGGTAAAATTAGGTGCCTCGGCTTTTATTTGGCTTGGCTTATACTCGAGTATATACAGTATGCTGTTCTCAATTATGGGGAAATGAGGGGAACATCTTTGATGCAGAAGTCTTTTCTAATTGAAGTATTTGTCCTTGTCCTGATCAGGTGGAAGATTACTATTAAGCAGTAAAATAATTTATTGGAGTAACATCACTAGGGACATCTGGGACTTTCATTATTATATTATGAATGAGTAGGTAATACAGGATGAACATCCCTTATCCAGAAATCTGAAATCCAAAGTACTCCAAAATCTGAAATTGTGCAAATGAGTGGCTGAGATAGTGACACTTTTGCTTTCTGATAGTGCAATGTACATGAACTTTGTGCCATGTATACAATATTTCAAAAACATTATAAATTACCCATAGACTTTTAATATAAGCTGTTAATGAAATATAAATTTATATCAGGTTCCTTCTCCAAGATATCTCATTATGTTCGTGTGTGCAAATGCAGGTATTTCAAAACCTTGGAATGGCAGTGGGGAAAGGAATTTGAAATTCAAAAGAGTTCTTGTCCCAAGCATTTTGGGACAAGGGATATTCGACCTGTACAATTTTGACATGCTTTTGTTGAGCAATCAGAGGAAATCACACCTTTCCCCAAGAGTTTGTATGTATCTCACATTAAGTGGCAAGGAGAGGCAGGATGTATATTTTTTGGTACAATCACAGAGGAATGTGCTGCTTATACATTTAGTGCATTCATCATGTTCTGTGTGTGTTGTGCTGCATTTACACCTGCCCTGCCCAGAAATTGTGGTGCCTCCTTCTTCTCTGAATTTCAGATCCAGGAACAAGAGGCTTTGGATCTGGGTGGTGAATTAGAGATAATAAAGAGAATGTGTGGAATTTGCTTCAAAATTGAGTGTTTCTATTAAAGGATCAAGTTTGTCATGCATTCTTCCAGATTCTCCTCTCTGTACGACAGAGTTCCGCAAATGCAGAAGGCCAGGGACAATCTTCAGCTTCTCGTACCCATTGCTTGCTGTGCCACCTTCTCCTATCAAAATTAGAAGTGTGAATTGACTTATTACTTTAAGAAATGAAAACAGAGTGAATGGATTCTGTGCACCTTGTTTTAATGGTGATCCTTACTTTCTGAAGTGCAGTCTACATGTTTTGATATTTCCAAAGGTCTTCCCTATCACTAGAAAATATTTACTAATTATGATTACAATCCCAGAATCTCATGGCATATGGCAATGTTCATGGAGGTCTGGGAGTTGTAATCCAGTATAATTTTTCCTTGCTCTGGCTTTCACTTGGCTGACTATGTTTTTCATATTTAAATGACCTTCAGTTGTCTGCGGTACGTGTCTTAGGCCAGCCTTGCTTTTACAAAGGACATGTTATCCTCTCTTACTGAGTGTCCTGTGCGCTTAGCTTATTGGAACCAGAAGCTTCATGAAGTCATTGACTTCTATGGTATGTAAGCCATATCATGGACATTCGTTACTACTGCACAGTTACATATGTGGTTCTGAGACATTCCCATTAAATTCCCATGAATTCCCATAAACAGTACAGAGCACATTCAGAACTAAATATAGTTCATAGTGTAATTATATTGTGAGGACTTTCTTGTTGGCTGCAGTCTGTTTTGAAAATGAGAGAGAATGCAAGTTCTAGTTCTCAGAATGACAAAAGTAAGTGCAAAAGAATGCAAAAATGCTTAGTGTAATTGCTAGAGCAGGAAAGTTTTGTCTTGCTTTGTGTGTGTGTATGTGTGTGTAAACTCCAGAATATATTCATACGTTTCCATAATTTGTTTGATACCAAAAGAATTCCTGTTTTGTCTGCCTGGGGAATACAGTCTAAAAAAAGAACTTTTCCATGCTTTGATTCTAGTTGCTGACTCTAGTTTTCGGGTCACAAAATTGTTTTTCAAAATGTAGAGAATTAATATAGGACAGAATCAAGGTGGTTAAAGTGGAATCACAGTACTGTGATTCTGTAGTGTGAATCATGCATTGGGCTACCTAATTGTGCATTGGGCTACCATACAAAATGAACACTTTGCAGCTGCAATTTTTTAAGACATGTAGATTTCCTGTCAGAGAACTACAAAATCCCAGGATTCTATCACATTGAGCCATGACAGTAAAAGTTGTACCAAATTGCATTAATTCTATAGTGTAGATGCACTCTAAGGTGATTTATTTGGGATGGCTGACTTTCTCTCCAGTTACTGTGACTCTCAAAGCCCAACTCTGGTTTACTTGGAAGCAAGATCCACTGGAGAACAGTTGAAAAACCACTTAGCAGTCAGACTTCTCATGCCTTAAGCAGAATTTCAGCTTGTTGGGATTGGCACAAGAAGCCAAGGGTCACAAAAAATAACCAAGATGCGGGCTGTTGAAGATGAAAGATAGAAAAGGTCAGGCAGAGTTTAAGTCAAATAGATGTCAGAGGAAATATACCTGTTGGCACCAGATTCAAATGTACTGCATAGTTATGCTGGCAGGGTTCATGGTATCACATTTCAATCTTAGTTTCTGATGAAAACTTTGCTCCCTCCTTCTCTCCCTCCCTGTTGAAATATTTCAGAAATGACAGTGCTGCCCCCACCAATGCCGAATTCTTCTGTTTTTCCCAATGAACCTGCATTGATGATATGAACCATCTCTGCTTTCTGTCTCCCATCCCACCCATTCAGTTCATTTAGGAGTATCCCAGGTTCACTGAGCTGTATGTCACTTGTCTTGTCCACTTCTCCTTCCATAGGGTACAAACTATGAAATTGTTAAAAGCAATTGGAGTTCAATTGGAGTTCATGCCTTGGTTGCATCCCAGTTGGATTACTGTAATGCATTCTCCTTGGGGCTGCCTTTGAAGGCTGTTCACTGTTCCAAAGAGCTGTGGCCAGTTTGTTAACTGGGACTGGGTACAGGCAGCACTGTCTTATTGCAACAGCTCCACTGGCTTCCAGTTTGTTCCTGGATAAAATTCAAAGTGCTTATCATGACCTACAAAGCCCCCTGTGGCTCAAATCTAGGCTGTTCCCCAGATCGTATCTCCTTGTATGAACAACTTCCAGGATCTCCAGCTGATGTGGCCAACTGGGGTCATGGATGCTGGCATTTATACTCCATATAGTAGTATTTCCCAATGCTGTTTAGGAATCTAAAACAGCAGCCTCTGATGATTAGATGAATGGTTTCAACTCAAGCCATGTCTGGAATAAAGTAAAATACATTTACAGCTTTGGGACCTGGTGGATTTTTGTTGTCCCTTCTCTTTACCCCTTGTAATCTCAATAGTTGCCTAGAAATTCAATAGTGAGTGTTCTGCATAGGGAGAAGAAAACCTCACTCCATTCTAGGAGCTCCTAACAAAAAAAAGCATCCCTTAGGATTTTATAGTTGCCATGCCAGCCTCATTCTGCCAACAGAATCTGGTTTAATTGGCCAGTCCTTTTGCCGCTGGAGCCTTGGTATTGGGCCCAAGTTGGTTTGGGCTCACAGTGTCCCTTTTTTGCACAACAACAGAGAAGAAAGCTGTTTTTCTAACACTGGATCATAAAGCCTCTTGTTTTTTATTGTGAATTCAAGATCTTGTAGCTGGATATTAGCGCTGGGTAGATGTGGCTGCATTTGAGCAAGAAGAGGAACTCCTTTTTCCTTGGGTATAATAGTTGGAGGAAGCTTGCCACACATGGGTGAACTGAAAGCTCATTTTGATTAGGACTAGAGCCAAAAGTGGATGTGATTTCTTTCTTTCCATTTTTTTTTCTTGTCCTTTTTTCTCACTCTGCACGAACAGCATGTCTGTTGTTTTGTGTTGTCAAGGCATCAGATCATGTCTAGTTAGTACTTGGATGGGAGACCAACAATAGGTGGTAGGTACTATAGGCTATATTTCAGAGGAAGAAACTGGCAAGACCATGTCTGAGTAATCCTTGACTAAGAAAACCTGATGAAATTAATGGGGTTGCCATAAATTGATGAAGTGAAGGAACTCATATACCTTAATGAGAGCCCTCCAAGAGTACCTGTTATTAACACTCTGGGTCCTGCAAACGCAGGGCTTGACCTGAGTCAATCCTTCTGTACTGAGATCTTCCTTTTCCCCTTCTGCCTTTTAAAACTTTACTGAGCATTATAACAGTTTCCGGTGAGTCATGCCATATGAAAGAAGAAGTGCAATGCTTTGAGCAAAGTTCTTAACCTGCGGTTCATGGACTCTAAGGGGATTCATGGCACAGCTTCAGCAGGTCTGTGAACTGGACACAAAAATTATTCTTCTCCACTTCAATGAATTTCACCCCCTGTTGCTCTGGATGCTTCCTATCTTATTATGGTGATTTTTTTTACTTTCTAAAAACACTTGCTATCTCAATTTTTTATAATACTTTTTTTCAACCAAAGAATGAAATGCAAAGAAACAACTACCGACACTTTGCAGCTACATAATATCATTCACTATAGCTTAGCTACAATTAAAAAATTGTTTTTTTTAAAAAAATCAAAAATTAAAACACAAACATGAACATATTTTTACCTTATGGTTATTAACCCGCTATTAGTTTACTCCTCATTAATCCTACAGTGTAGTCAATGTCTCCATCTCGGCTGAATTCACAGATCTCCATCAACCATTCTCCTTCCACTTCTGAGCATATTTCATTCCTGCAGTAGATATCTTATATTGTAGCACATCTTATATTGTAGCACTCGGCAAGAAACAAAGCAAAACAATTTAAGGATGTTGAAAGAATTTTCAAAAAAATGTACTGGCTTCAAAATATACTAAGTACCCAGGGGGTTTCATGAAAAGCCATGTTTATCTGGACAATATATAGTATATTATATTTATAATATAGAATCATAGAATCATAGAGTTGGAAGAGACCTCAGGGACCATCCAGCCCAACCCCCTGCCAAGAAGCAGGAAAATCACATTCAATATAATATTTTAATATTATTTAAACCTTTACTCTGTGTGTGTGTGTGTGTGTGTGTGTGTGTGTATACGTACGTACATACACACACACACACACACACACACACAGTAGAGTCTTACTTATCCAACATAAACGGGCCGGCAGATCGTTGGATAAGCGAATACGTTGGTTAATAAGGAGGGATTAAGGAAAAGCCTATTAAACATTAAATTAGGTTATGATTTTACAAATTAAGCACTGAAACATCATGTTATACAACAAATTTGACAGTAAAAGTAGTTCAATACGCAGTAATGCTATGTAGTAATTACTGTATTTACGAATTTAGCACCAAAATATCACCATGTATTGAAAACATTGACTACAAAAATGCATTGGATAATCCAGAACGTTGGATAAGTGAGACTCTACTGTGTATATTAGGACCATTGGCTTATAGAATTATAGTTTAATGGGGAATTAGAGGCTCATGGAGGCTATACTTCATCAGTGGCTTCTTGTGATCAGATGCCTTTTTTTCCTACTCATTTTCTTCCTTTCAACAACTGGCTGGCCACTATGAGAACAAAACATATAAGTTACATTTGAACAGTTACTACTCTCTGTCCCTTTCTCTTTCATGCACACACACAAAATACACCCAGCTCATCACCCATTTCTAATTATGCAGGAGTTTCACGTATTGTGATAGATTTTTGATAAGCTGATTACCTTATCAAGTTAAGTAGCTCCCATATCTTACTGATTAACTAAAGTCTTTCCAAAATATTGCTTGAGGTTTCTACCGCTTTGCATATATTTGTGCCATGGTTGAAATATTCTTTAAAAAGGTTCTTGGGTGCTAGCAGATGGTATATATTGAACACTATCAAGTCAAAACAATAGAATTCTACTTGAAAAGGCATATTATTTCATAATGCTGGAATATCAGTTAGTTTAAGATAAATCTACACCAGTGGTTCTCATCCTGTGGATTCCCAGATGTTTTTGGTCTACAATTCCCAGAAATCCCAGCCTGTTTACCAGCTGTTAGGATTTCTGGGAGATGAAGGCCAAAACATCTGGGTACCCACAGGTTGAGAACCACTGGGCTACACTGTAGAATAAATGACACTACGCTACCTTTACTGCCAAAACCCAATATTATGGAATCGTAGGATTTATAGTATGGTTAGGCATCACCACTTTTTGGTAGAGGAAGCTAAAGACCTTATAAAGCAAAAACTACAATGATTCCATAGCAGTTAAAGTCCATCTATTCCAGAGTGCAGATCCATTCCCATTGTACAGTTCCATTATTTCTCAGTGCAAGCTTTATTGGGTTGTTTATTGCAAACATGCTGCTTCAACCCAACACCAAAAGCCATGGGTTTCTCCAGCCATTCTTCACTATCCTGACAAAGCTGATGATACTTAAACATATTTTCAGCAATATAAGGGATAAAAACTGCTATCCAACCTCCCTAAAAGCACCAGACCTTGTGTAATCTCAGAAACTATGCAGGGTCAACTCTGGCTAGCACTTGTTTGAGAGACCACCAATGCTATAGGATATATTTCAAAGGAAAGAACTGGTAAAACCATCTCTGAGAATTCCTATGAGGAGCCCTATGAGGAGAGGCTTAAAGAGCTGGGCATGTTTAGCCTGCAGAAGAGAAGGCTGAGAGGAGACATGATAGCCATGTACAAATATGTGAGGGGAAGTCATAGGGAGGAGGGAGCAAGCTTATTTTCTGCTGCCCTGCAGACTAGGACACGGAACAATGGCTTCAAACTACAGGAAAGGAGATTCCACCTGAACATCAGGAAGAACTTCCTCACTGTGAGGGCTGTTCGGCAGTGGAACTCTCTCCCCCGGACTGTGGTGGAGGCTCCTTCTTTGGAGGCTTTTAAGCAGAGGCTGGATGGCCATCTGTCGGGGGTGCTTTGAATGCGATTTCCTGCTTCTTAGCGGGGGGTTGGACTAGATGGCCCTTGAGGTCTCTTCCAACTCTACTATTCTATGATTCTATGATTCTATGATTCTATGAATTCATTCCCTTAAGAAAACCTTTGAAATTCATGGGGTCATCTTAAGTACTAGCATATAGCATCTAATATTGGTTGATAGTCTTCCATTCAAGTACTAACCAAGGCTGAACATGCTTAAATTACAAAATGAGACAAGGTCTGTTGCCTTTGAAATATTTTGGCCCTACTGACACATGTAAGTCAATAATCAGTTGCCATTGTTCACCTTTTCCATAAGTTTCCATTAGTAACATAGTCTTTTGATAATGCACTTTTTCTGATTCTGTGGGTTCTTTTTGGTGATGGCAATTCTATAATGAGAGCTAATGGAGTGCTGTGGTTTGAATTCTGTACTAGTTTCAGGTATGTGTTTGAAAAGCTGTTTTGAGTCCTTTTTAAGAGAGAAAAAGTAATATATGAATAAATATCATCATCATCACCTGTGCTTGATTTAAATGCCCATTCAGCTACCTTGGACAAGTCCCATTCTCCCATTGCTTCAGAGAAAGACATTAGCAAACTCCTTTTGAAAAAAAATCTGCCCAAGAAAACCCTTGGATCAGAATTTACTTGAATGCATGTAAAAACAAAATGTTTTATTATATCTGTTAATGCTCATGATTATTTTGTTAGATGATTGTATTTTAACATATCATTGATTCTAAGACACAATTGATTCGAAGATGCACACTAATTTCTGTATCACTAACAGAAAAAAACTTTGTGTGCCTAAAAAGCACCTGCCATTCTAAAATGTAACCTGTTTTTCGAGATATAACACAATTTTTTTTGTCTTAGAACAGTATTAATATTGTTCTTAAGTAGTACGAGCCCCTTTATTCTCCATATATAAGTAATATCCATATAAATAAAGATAAAACTAATTAACAGCCACTTAATAATCATTTGAAACATTATATGTTTTTCATCATTTGAAACAGCTGGCTTCTTCAGAATTAGTGAATAGTCATTCTTTAGTGAGTAATATTCCTAAATGAAACAGTATCTGATTTCAAAAGTGTATGTAGATCACTATTACAAGGGGAAAAATCTCAGGAGGGTGGAAATGCACAGATCTTGGGCATCCATGGATTCTGGTATCCACACTGGGCCCTGGAACCAAACTCCAGTGGATACCATGTACCCACTGTACATTACAATGGATATACGTTCAAAGTGTATCAGAATACATTTCGCGTGTTGGATTGCATTTTGTGTGTGTGACCAAGCGTACTGTAGTCCACAAAGTTTATTCCTTAAAATGTATGCTATGTAAATAGAAGCTTTATCTTTATGGCATTAAGTCTTACAAGAACAGAAAAGTTAAAACCAGCCCACCTCTTCCTATCAAAAAGTGCAGGGCTTGAACACCTTACTAGAGCTCTATGCAAGGTGGGATGTTAAGTATGACAAATAAATAACTATGCTGAATTTATTTCATGTTGCAGAATTTGTCTCATGCATCCTTCCCCATTCATTGGGATTAGGGGTGCAGGACCTCTGTGGAAAAAAACTATTTTTTTTTTTACCAGAGAATACCTGGGAATTTCTAGGCCCTCCAGTTTGAATTTATGGTCAAATGCCCCCAGAAATTAACCATAGAACCTGGGGCATGTTTATGTTGGTCCTTTATACTAGTGCCAAACTGGGGTGTTGCATTTTTGATCTCTCCAGGATTGTTTAGACTGCCAGCCCAAAGTTGCAGTTTGCTCTGGATTCTGGGGGAGAATTTGGAGCAACTTTCAGCCAAAAAGGTTCAAGGCCACATTAACCCAAATCAGCTGACTCACCCACATTAACCCGTGGAGCTGTCTCACCCTCCATTTTTGGAAGACAGTGTAGATGTGCCCACAATATTCCAAGTAAGACCCTATTAAACAACATGTTAATCAAATCTACAATGTGAAACCCACAAATGTGGAGGAATGTCTAACCACCTATGGATAGATTGGGAGCCAGAGCCTTCAAACTAAATGATGCTTGAGTTTGATTAAACACAAACAGGATTGGAACACATAGCAATTAAAAATGCGGTTCTTTGGGGCAGTAGCAGTAGACCAACTCTTGAATGTAAACCATGTGTAGTAGCCTTGTGTGCAATCATTCAGCTGTGTCCTAAAATAGCCCAGGCCCCTCTAATTGCTAAGCATTTGTTCTCATTTAGACTCAGAACGGCCTGTCTGAATCTGAATTACCCTTGCTTTTGTTGTTTGGCATATGGAACACTGTGTTGTACATAGGCATTATACTACTTTGCAGACCAGGCTTTGTTTCTTTAAACTCTTTCTGTTTCAGTTCTTTTTTCTTCTTTCTTTTTGCAATGGGAGAGGAGGACATGGGCCTAAATAGTCAACAAGTGCTTGAGGAACCATTTTTGGGGAGTTGCCTTAGGTTGAATCATAAGCATGATTTGTTATGACGTGACTGAAAAAAATTAAACTTCTATGTCAAGCTAACTTGGATTCCAAGACTAGTTTAGACAATAAGCCACCCTGAGTCCCCTTATAGGTGAGAAGGGTGGGGTGGAAATGATATAATAATAATAATAATAATAATAATAATAATAATAATAATAATAATAATAATAATAATGTGCCTGCATAAATAAGATATTTCTCTGTGTGCATATGTACCCTCAAGTCACCCAATTTATGGTGACCCTATTAATTTCATAGGCTTTTTTAAGGTAAGGAATAATAACAGGTTCTTTGCCCTGAAATATAGTCTAGAATATCTAAAATCCATTGGCTGTCTCCCATCCAAGTATTAACAAGAGCTATCCCTGCTTATCTTCCAAATCAGACAGGATCTCGTCAGCTAATAGGTTGCAGGGAGAACCCTTCCCTTATGATCTTGAAGAGATTCTAATGTATTTTGGTGTGTTTTGTATTTTGTAAACATTTTTAAATCTGAGAATAGCACTGCAAGATTTTTCACAGAGTACTCATGCATTGGCTGCATTTTACCTGGCTTTCCCCCATGTATTTTACCAATCCGAAAAGGGAGTCACTCAAAGCAGCATCCAAAACTGTAAAAAACTAGGGAAAGAGTCAAAGTGTGGTTTTATCAGCCACCCCTTTCCTGCTTCTTTCTATCCCTGTGGAATTTCTGGAATTCAGTATCTTAGGTCTTAAGCAGCCTCCTTATCACATGGGAAAATGGTGGGAATGAATGTGCATAGTCAGTGGCAATAAACTGTGGAATGTTTGCATAGTCAGGGCCAAAAGCTGCCTGATATAATGCAGTATTTCCTGTCCAGGATACGGTATTACTATTACTCTGCTGGATCTTTAACCCAAAGTGGAGGAAGTAAGGCTTTTCACTGTGGAAAGAGCTGATAATATCCAATGCTGGAAACTACTAATCCGCTTGTTGTAACAGGAAAGAAATTACTAAATTTGCTAACTAACCGAGGGAGAGACAAGGAGGAAAAAAAAATCACATATACTTATCAAAGAGTATAAAGAGCCAGTGGTTTTAGTGTTGAAGTATGGAGCCCAGGATTCAAATCCCCACATGGCCATGAAATCCTACTGGGTGATCTTGGACA
Source organism: Anolis carolinensis (assembly GCF_035594765.1). NCBI lineage: Eukaryota > Metazoa > Chordata > Lepidosauria > Squamata > Anolidae > Anolis > Anolis carolinensis. Next base: position 18,385,762 of record NC_085844.1, read on the forward strand.
AGTCACATACTTTGAGCCCCGGAAAGTCCTGGGATAGGTTTGCTTTAGAGCAGAGGTCCCCAAACTATGGCGCATGGGCTGAACATGGCCCTCCAAGATCATGTAAATGGCTCCCACGCTAAAGTTTAGACTTAGTGTCATCCTATGTCTGAAACGACTTGAAGGCACATAACAGCAACAATCTTGATTAACTTGACTATCTCATGAGCCAAAAGCAGGCCCACACTCCCCATTGAAATACTGTTTACGTATGTTTATGTTGGTTAATTGTTCTTCATTTTAAATATTGTATTCATGTGGGTTTTTTTTCACTATAAATAAGATATGTGCAGTGTGCATAGGAATTCATTTGTATTTTCGTTCAAACTATAGTCAGGGCCCCCAACAATCTGAGGGACCATGAACAGGCCCTTGGCTTTAAAATTTTGAGGACCCCTGCTTTAGAGTCACCATAAGTCAGAAATGACTTGAAGGCATGAAACAACATCCATGCAAAGAAATCTGCAGAAGTTGCAAGCATACATACCCATTGTGTTGTCGAAGGTTTTCATGACCGGAATCACTGAGTTTTCTGGGCCCTAGGCCCCTTCTACACTGCCATTTAAAATCCATATTATCTGCTTAGAACTGAATTTTTTGCAGTGCAGACTCATATAATCCAGTTCAAAACAAATAATGTAGATTATTTGCTTTGATAATCTGGATTATATGGTAGTGTCGAAAGGGCCATAGTTTCACTTTGCACTTCCAATTGTCGCCATTTTACTGTAGTTATAGAATGCAATTTTGTAGCTATACAGATGGTAACATTGGTGTACTTGCAAATATTCTAGCGATAATGATATAATAATAACTTTATTTTTGTATCCCGCCCCATCTCCCCGAAGGGACTCAGGGCAGCTCACGTGGGGACGAAGCCCGGACCACAGTGGATCCCGACATGCCTTTTGTCCACTTTCTGTGTCAGGATTCTCTCCACCAATTTGTTCCCATTAGAAGATTGCTACAGCATTCAAAACTTTCTCTAAGGCAGGAATAGAAACCATCAGGTCCCTTAGCTATTGAATTGCAGTGCCCAGCATTCCTCATTGTTGATTGTTCTGGTGACAAAAGCTGAGTGTTATGGTCACAAAATATATTGTGTGCTACATGACTCTTAAACAAAAATTGAAGAAGACTTTCCCTGAAGGCAGGGCTGTTTTGTAAACAATAGTTCTGAAGAATTCTCAGATCATTCAATCAAAAACTATCCACAGGATATAAGCTCAGTATTTGAACAATGCGTACAACTGGATTCCATGTAGATGAAATTCTAATCTGGACTGGAGGCCTTTTCATAAGAAAGGCATTTGTGTACATAATATTACAAGAATAATTATGTGCAGTGTGCTTTACATACTTTCCTTTATTCCAACATGATATTATCCATTCTGGTCTGTGTGATTGATCGATTGATAGGGTGCAGCCACTTAACTTTTCTATGGGGATAAAAGTTTCCTTATCGCTTGCTATTATTACCTACTAATGTAAGATTTTGAGTCCCATTAAAGAGACAAGCAGGATACAAATCAAATAAATAAATTATGACCAAGCATCTCAGTTTAAGAGAGATTGTGATAATCTACTGAACTGTATGGTATCATTAAAGTCCCCAAATTACTGGTGGGAATCATACCTTGACTGTTACGTAATGGAACAGATAAGCATAGTCTTGACTTCTGTCTTCATATAAATGTTATCCATCTGTAGAGTTGACCACAGAGAGAAATAACAACTTCCTCTATCGAAAGTAGAGAAATAACAACTTCCCTTCCTGAGAGTAAAGAAGTAACCACTTCCTAAGAAGCAGAGTGGAGCACATCTCTAGGGCATCTTCAAATGTCTTCAGAGAATTCAGTCATCCTTGAGAACTATCCATAACATATGCCAGAGTTCCCCTCTCTTTTAACCAATACGTAAAAGTAAAGATTTTCCCATGACATTAAGTCCAGTCGTGTCCGACTCTGGGGGGTGGTGCTGATCTCCATTTCTAAACCGGAGAGCCGGCATTGTCCATAGACACCTCCAGGGTCATGTGGCCAGCATGACTGCATGGAGCGCCATTACCTTCCTGCTGGAGTGGTACCTATTGATCTACTCACATTTACATGTTTTTGACCTGCTAGGTTGCCAGAAGCTGGGGCTAACAGTAGGAGCTCACCCCACTCCTCATATTCGAACCACTGACCTTTTGGCTTGCAAGTTCAGCCGCTCTGTGGTTTAATCTGCTTTACCACCTGGGGGTCCCTTTTAACCAATACCCAAGCTATTATTCATGATGACTCTCAGGGTGCGTCTACAACACTAGAATTAAAGCAGTTTGACATCATGTTCACTGCCATAGCTCAGTGCTGTGGAATCATGGGTGTTACCATTTGCAAGATCTTTAGCGTTCTCTACCAAAGAGCTTTGGTGCTTTGCCAAACTACAGCTTCCAGGATTCCATTACATTGAGCCATGGCAATGAACATGATGTCAAACTGCATTAATTTTGCAGTCTAGATGTGCCCTCTGTCAGTTGTTTCCATTGGAAAGCTTTGCTCACAAACCACTTTTGCTTTTGTGTAGGATATTGTTTCATTTGTCATGAGGTTTCCAGAACACACTACTTTGGTGCTAGTGTTTACTTTGCTATCAAGTCATTGTGCAAGAACGTTAAAGGAAGTAACTTATGAGAGCAAATCTAGAAAGGAGAACAGAGAAGTTATACAATATGCAAGTGATTTCCTTTACCAGCAGCTTGGGCAGCAGTGTCATGTTTCTTTAGCTAGACATGTTTTTTTCTGACATTATTTGTTTGTTGCATACAGGCTCTGGAGCCTTTTAGTTGTAGCAAACAACTTGATCCAGGTTAAGCCAAAGTACTTAACTACGCAGCAGTGCCAAGAACTCAGTTCAAGCTTTCTATAGTCAGTTTGAGATTAAATATATTGGTGGTAGGTTAAAAGGCTTTCCAAAGTCCTCAGTTTTGCCCAGAGCTTGAGAAAGTGAACCATCTATGCTTTCTGGAAGATTTTGGGAGTTGTAGTCTAAGAAAAACTTAAATGTGATCTTGGTCAACTGACTTCACTTCTGATGATAAGATGCATTTAATCCACTACACACAGTGCAATCTTGACTCAAATGAAAAATGGAAAACTTCTTTTAGAAAATGGAGAAATTCAATGGGGGATTTGTTAGCAGAATACGCTTGTTGGCTTCAGAATACCATTTATCATTCATTTTCTTTCTTCTGTCATTCCTAAACTGTGGCATACGGTCCCTCCAGAATTATGATCACAACCTCCACACACTTCATCGTCTTTTTAGGGAAGGAGTTGAACATAGCATCTTTTGCATGTGGCATTATTGTTAAGATGTTTTAATGTCTTGTTGTGTTGTTCTATCATTGTGATTTTAATGATATATTAATAGATGCACCCAGTTGTTAAAACAATAAAAACCATGGCTAAGATACTGTACCATCAGGCAGAGCTTTGACAATGGAACTCTATTGTTGTTAGCTATTAATACTGATGGCACCCATAAAATCCCACCTCTTAAGCCAAACCAATTGGGTTTCTGGGACTGTGAGGATTGGGGGCTGGGGAATGATGACCACAGTGCCTTCCCAGTTATTGGGCACATTGAAACAAGCAGTTAGAGGGATCCTTTGAGGTCCTGCTGCAACTACTTCTCTCATTCTGCTCCATGACTTGTATAGCTGGTACACTTTCTCAAGCTCCTGTTCAGTACAGTATGAACCCCATATCCATAAGAGACACATTCCAAGACTTTCTGTGGATACTTTCAATGACAGTTGATAGAGAACATATATTGATTATACTTGGGCTGGAAACCAACCAAAGAATAGCACTAGATGATGCAGAGTTCTATAAACACTTCCATTTGCAGGTCTCTCTAAGTCCTCCAGTGTTATTCTATGGGATGCTTCGCCCTTGGAGAATGCTGCAGAAAACATTTCCTAGTCCCTCAATCTGCAGTACCTCAAAAATACTTTAGTTGGGATGCTACCTGGTTTAAGAGGTCATATTTAGTTAAGAACAATTGTAAATATGAATGGCAAGAGTTATGAGATTGGAGGTCCATGGTATGTCATTATCTGCACATTTAATATCCACAATTTCACTTATCCATGCTCCAAAAATATTCCCCCAAAAGAGTTTGTAGGCCTATCTAGATTTTCCAGCCCTATTCTTTGATATGTTTCTGGGACAAACATCCCATAGAATAGCACTGGAGAATTTAGAGAGACCTGCAAATTGAAGTGTTTGTAGACGTCCACATCATCTAGTGTCGTTCTTTGGTATGTTTCCAGCCCAAGTATAATCAAGATATAAAGTTTTCTATCATCTGTCATTGCAAGTATCCACAGAAAGTCTTGGAATGTGTCCCTCGTGGGTATGGGACTCATACTGTACTAGATAGATCTCATAATGAACCATTAAAATGATGGTAATGAAACAAAACAATGAAACCATAAACATAGTGGTTCCCAAGTGTTTTGGACTTCAGCTCCCACAGTTCCTAACTGCTGGTAAGCTGGCTGGGATTTCTGTGAGTTAAAGTCCAAAACACCTGGAGGCCCAAAGGTTGGGAACCACTGCATTAACATCACAACAATTACAACCAAGCCCACAAACCTTTCAACAGAAAAAGCAATATGATAAGACTCACAATAAATACATTTTGTGTAAACTTGAAAATACCTTGATCTCAAATAAAAAGATATATTTGGATAACAGACAGCCTTGTTTGTTTATAACATTAAATAATACTTTAATGTCAAGTCTTTGGTTCATTTGCTTCCCACTTCTTTCAGTTCTATCATTGTGGTCATAAGGATAGGGCTAGTAGCTTTTATGAGTCACAGTTATATCAGAACCCTACATTGGGGTTAATGTCTATTATTTATTGAAACAAACCAATCTCAGGTTGATCTGTTTCAACAATATGCAGTTTATCCAGTTTTGGACATAATGAAAAGCTGCATTGATTTAGTTAAAAATGGAAGTGGGAGTTTCTGATGCACTGGAGGTGGAGAGAGGAGGAATCCTTGAGCCAGACACCCACTCTAAAACATGGTTTAATGTTATATTTGGACAAGTCAATTTCTAAATTTGTCCCACAGCTCCAAATATTGCACCTGACTTTTCTCATAGTGGCCTATGAGTAACATGAACCTAATATTTCAGTTTGCCAGGAAAACAGTAGATTACTTTGTATTCTGCCAGTCCAGAAATATCAAAGTACCGATTGGAAGCTGCTGACTTCATAACCTATTGGCAATATTTCTGATTTAATTCTGTATTGTTTTCTGGGTTAAATGTGTGGGTGGCAGGGTGGGCGGGTGTGAATGAAAGCAGATAAATGGAAAAGCCTGCCAACTACAGAGACTTCAAAGGTGGTGGCTACATTAAGATAATTGGTTTCCTGTTTAAATATCTGCAACTCATCCGGTGCAATCTTATAGTTTTCGGTAAATAATCCATTAAGTAACAAAGGGAAGCCTGGAGCGAGGAGAAGTAGTTTAACTTTCCAACCTTTTAAAATGGATTGAAATTACATGCACATTCATAATATCGCTCTTGTTTGAATGGGAACCTAGACTGTGCTTGCCATTGTGTTTTCTGTCAGCCTAGAAACTAGTCAGGGTTAGAACATAATACTATCATGCAGCTTGGAAGAATGTGAACAAGACTTAATATAGAGAAACATCAGATTAATTTTTGTTTAGAAAAATGCATGTATTGAAAACTAAACCTCAAAGGGATCAAATGGAGATTGTGAAATACATTTTCTATTGATGGACATGCCTGAGACTTCAGTTTAAGTTAAGGTTTCTTGTTTGCTTTTTTTGAAGGAAATGATTCCATTGTGTGAATTTGGTACCAAAGGCAGAAATATAATGGAATAAATGGGGCTAGGTCCCTACAGTGCAAAAAGGAAGAGTAATTCAGACTCTTTCCATAAACTTTTTATTTAAAATTACTCATGAAATGAAAGAACTGGATCAGATAAGCCTTGCATTAGGAAATAAATATTTTAAACCTATTACAGACCTCTTGAAACTTTCTTCCAAAATTTACCTAGGAATGATCCCCCCCCCCCCCAATTTTGGTGGCCAAAGTTATAGCTGTGTAATTTTAACACTTGAGGCAGGTTTCTCTAAATTTCCCTTTCTCTTCGTGCCCTTCTATATTGACCATATTATGCTATTCAAAGCCAACTCAAAGCTGTGATGACCACAAAATGCACATTGCCAATGCATCCTTCCATGCACATCAAGGGTGAGACAGCGCTTTAACAAACAGTCCTAGGAAAGTCTGAGTTCAGCCAAAAGTGTGGTCCTTTCCACACAGCTGAATAAAATTCCACATGTTCTGCTTTGAACTGGGATATATGGCAGTGTGGACTCAGATAACCCAGTTCAAGGCAGATATTGTGGGATTTTCCGCATTGATATTCTAGGTTATATGGCTGTGTGGAAGGGCCCTGTGCTGCAGCAGATGCCAGTGTATCCCAGATCCAGGGTGAAAGCAGCTCCGCATTATGCACAGCAAGTTATTGAGGCTCAGGAAAGATTATCAAATGGGGCTGCTTAAAAGAGCCTCAAGGGCATGGCTGGCTAACGGGGGGTTTGTAGAATTTTGTAAGCTGTGTTGAGTCCCCTCCGGAGTGAGAAAAGCAGGGTAGAAATAAAGTAAGTACTTATATACTCGAGTATAAGCCTAGTTTTTCAGCCCTTTTTTAAGACTGAAAAAGCCCCCCTGGGCTTATATTCGGGTGAGGGTCCTGGTTGGCTTATATTTGGGTCAGCTTATACTCGAGAATATATGGTACATTTATTATTTTTCTCTATTATTATTGGTATTATTACATTTATTTATTTTTCTATTATTGTTGCTACTATTACATTTATTTTATTCTATTTATTATTATTATTATTATTAATACATTTATTATTTCACTCTGATCTTATTCTTATTATTATATTTATTATTTTACTCTATTTATTACTACATGTATTATTTTCCTGTATTTATTATTACTTTAGAGTCTCACTTATCCAACGTTCTGGATTATCCAACGCATTTTGTAGTCAATGCTTTCAATATATCATGATATTTTGGTGCTAAATTCGTAAATACAGTAATTACTACATAGCATTACTGCCTATTGAACTACTTTTTCTGTCAAATTTTTTGTATAACATGATGTATTGGTGCTTAATTTGTAAAATCATAACCTAATTTGATGTTTAATAGGCTTTTCCTTAATTCCTCCTTATTATCCAAGATATTCGCTTATCCAACATTCTGCCGGCCCATTTATGTTGGATAAGTGAGACTCTACTGTAGTATTATTATTATTATTACATGTATTATTTTACTCTATTATTATTAAAAGGATACATAAGCACATTTAGATTGAAGAAGATGAGAATAGTGATTTAATCAGAGTTGGACACTCTTATCTTAAATTAGAGCTTTATGTAAATATTCAAAAACATTTAACCTACCGATGCCTCAATTAATGTCATTTTATTGGTATCTGTTTTTATTTCTGAAATTTACCACCCTCGGCTTATACTCGAGTCAATGTTTTCCCAGTTTTTTTGTGGTAAAATTAGGTGCCTCGGCTTATATTCGGGTCGACTTATACTCGAGTATATACGGTAAGTAAATAATAAACAGCTGACCCCCATGAGTTATAATTCATTGCCTCTAGGCTTGACTGTCCCTTTCCCCTTGTTTTCACCCCCAAAGCCTGTGGGGCACTGATGTGTATCTCTCCAGAAATGGAGAAAAAAACCCTGTGAAACCATTTAAGGCCAGTTATGTTCCATGTAATCATCTTCCTGGCCTAAAACTGGTTCTAGACCTGTCAATCTAATCATCCTGCAGTGTGACTGCTTCCTCTTGGAGTATAGTGTCACTGTTTTACTATTAGTGAATGTTCCATTCGGGATTCTGGAGGCAGCTACAGTGGCATCATCTACGGCAGATTCTTTTCTCTTCCACTTTAATCTTCCTTCCACTGTTTATTGAAGACACACTGCTGAACTGACAACGAAAACCTACTTCTCCAGTCTTCTTTTGGCATCTTCCAAATACCAATACTGCTTTAAAAACCTTCCTGCTAGATAGAGGACAGGAAGACAAGGAGTTTGGCAAGCATAAAAAGACATTGTAAAATTGAGCTTTTTTTGTCAGAGAAAAACTGACAAAAACTGAGATATATCTGGATAGCTGATTACAAGGCTAAACGTTGTAGATATTTGGGGCTAAATTAGAGCTGTCATTGTGTGTCTCCTACCCTGTTTCCCCAAAAATAAGACATCCCCAAAAAATAAGACCTAGCAGAGGTTTTGCTGAATTGCTAAATATAAGGCCTCCCCCGAAAGTAAGACCTAGCAAAGTTTTTGTTTGAAAGCATGCTCGGCGCCCGCCAAACAAAACACCAGAGCATGCAGGATCGGTAAATGTACATACGAGTTGTACATGGAAATAATGGTAATAACAAGAAATTCTTGACAGGAGTCAGTTTGTCTGGTTTGGTTATGTTGGTTTGTGATCAAAACTACTGTACAGTATATAATAAATGTTCAATTTTTTGTTCAACAATAAATGTGAATTCTTCTTCATGGAAAAATAAGGCATCGCCTGAAAATAAGACCTAGCGCATCTTTGGGAGCAAAAAATAATATAAGACACTGTCTTATTTTCGGGGAAACACGGTAGTTATATGACCCTAAGTCAAAGGTGGGTTGTTGTTGTTGTTTTTTTGTTGTTGTTGTTTTGCAAGATTTGTAAGCTTGTGCATACCTCTGAGGCTGAGAGAGTGTAAGATGCCGAAAGTCACCCAGTGGCTTTCCATGGCCAAGCTGGGATTTGAACCCTGCTTTCCAGAGTCATAGTCTAATGCTCAAAAGACTACATTATCCTGGTTCATAAAGAAGATCTATTAACATCAGTGGGATTTAAGTCAGTATTTATTAATAAGATATATTTGTTTCACAGGGTCTGTTCTAAGTAGGAGTCAAATGGGGTTCAGCCTTTTGTGCTTAAGGTGTATGCACTTCAGAGCTTCAGATCCATAGTGTTGGCTTTTAAAGTCTTATTTGTGCTGCTGTCTTTCTTAAGAGTCTTTCCCACCCTTACCTTTTTCAAATGTGCCGTATTATACAGTGAGTAGTGTTTCAAGATAAAATGACAGATGGAACATAGCCGATTTGATTCCGTGCTTGTGTCTGATCTTCCTCCACATGATCCCAGTGACTCATTAGGCTCAAGTGATATTGTATCCAATTTTGCATACCTTTTTAATCCTTGTGTAAGACAGGCTCCAGGCAAGAAGCAGTAGCAGATCTGAAATAATTATTGATAAACCAAGGTTATTAACTTTGTAGGACCTTTTGAAGGCATTTTTTGACTTTTGAGCCATTTTTGATTCGGTTAATTTGCAAATTGCATTAAGGCGTGTTAGCAACTGGTGGCCCATTTTGCTGTTGGGCTTTGCTCCTTTCATTCCCAAAATGCAGTTGATCTGTTCCCTTTCACACTACAGGCAGCTCGCAAGTTACAAACAAGATAGGTTATGTGTAGATTTGTTCTTAAATTTAATTTGTATGTAAGTCGGAATAGGTACATTTTTATGTGCAACTCCAGCCAAACGTGTGTATCTGAGTGTTTGTGTTTGTGTGTGAATAGCACAAGGAAAGTTTAATACCCCTGTGGAGTTTGTTTTGCTGTCTGTGCCCCTGTTGAAAATATTTCCCCTCATTTCATGACCCGTTTTGTATTTTCACACTTGTACATAATGAAATTCTGCCAATGAGACCCACATTAAACATGAAATTCCTTCATGTTTCATATACACATCATTTGAAGGTAATTTTGTGCACAATATTTTTTCATAATTTTGTTCATGTAACACAATTTGTGTGCATTGAACCATCAGAAAAAAAGGTGTCACCATCTCAGGTCCCTTCCACACTGCCCAGGATGTGATCTGCTTTAAACTGGATTATATGAGTCTCCACTGCCAGATAATCTGGGATACGCAGATAGTCTGGGATCAGATCCCAGTGTGGAAGGGGCTTCATCCACCCAGATAGAGAACATCAGGTTTTGCAGTATTTTGCATTTTAGAATTCTGGATAAGGGCTGCTGTACTTGTAATGAGTAAAACTGATAATCTACTGTACAAGTTACTAAGTTACTAAGTTTCTTTCCAACATGGTTTTCTTTTATTAATTTCATCAGTGACTGAGGAGTTTACCTCCAAAGTCCCATTTGGACCCATAGAGAGATCCTTTAGTTAAATAGTACATGCATTGTTATTGTCTCATGCTGTGAACTAAAGATTTCATAAACTCCGAATACCTTTTTTTGGAGAACTGATATGCAATGCCTGGTGAGTTTCTTGTTTGTTCTCTTATCCAAAATAGATACATTATGCCACTATGTCATATTACTTTTTAAAAACCCTTTTTAAAAAATGAATAAATAAAGCTGTTGCTGAACAAAAGGAAGCAGCCACCATTAATGATTAAAGCATAAGCATTCTCCAGAAGTTTATGAACAGCGAGAAGATTTATAACTGAAGTCTTACAACTGAGATCAAAGGAAATCTATGCCGTTTGTCCTGCATCTCACAAATGTCTAATGGGGATTATGTAGTGATGGAAATGGACATTACTGAATCTTTGGAGCTAGTGGTAGGGTGATTTCCATGTTATTGGGGTGGTAGATCCTCCCTGGATTCTGAACTTTAAAGGAGCCATCCAAAGTACTAAACTCTCCCCCAAAACAATGTAACACTTTGGACAACTCCTTTAAAATTCAGATTAAAACCCAAAGCAGATTGGTAACCTCCACTGGAACAGCACCCTGATCCCAAGCTTTTATTCTCTTAGGTGTTAAATTAATGGCTTATTGGGAGTATATAGCTAAAACCTTTTTTTTTTTTTGCAAGGCTAATACTCTTTGAAGTTCATTTTTCAAAAAATGTCTTTATGTGGATTGAGGTACAAGCTAAAAATGAGACAATTAAAGAACAGCAAAGTTTCCATTTCATGAGCAATGTTCCTGGTGCAGTGCTAGCACTAAATGATCCGGTGGGAATAAAGAAACATCATAATCTTGTTGATGATGCTCTTTGTTGAAGACTAAATAACAGAACTACTTGAGTTGCCCTTTCTTCCTCCTTGTTAAAAAGTAAGAGAGTTCATTCCATAAACAATAAACTGAAGCATCAGCAGTTCTTCATTATTAAAAACAAAGGTAGCTGAGTTATTCTATAAGCAGGGAAAATTGCAGAATACACTATATATATCTTTATTAGGACCCGCTAAAATGTAACACAGTTGTAAGCCATAAAATGGAACCACTCATGAGGTATTTTACTCCAAGATTCATCATTCAGACTGAGGTTCCAGTTCTTAACCAGGACTGAAGCACTAAAGCATCCTGTTCACTACAACTCTCCAAAGGAATTACTTTGGGGCTGGACATTGCTTAGTGTCCTGCACATACTTGTGACAATATTTGATGCATCAGCAGACATGATGGCTGAGAAGGAATGACAGCACTCAGTGGTAGAGTCTTTCATGTCATTGAAGTGGTGACTCCATTCAGGGTTTAATCTGAATTTCAGAGGGCCTCTCCATGGTGCTAGACACTGTCTCCCAAAACACTGTTGCATCATCTATCCATAAAATAAGTCCAGCATTTTGGACAGACCTGTTCAAGTTCTGACTGAAACCTGAAATGGATTCACCATCCCACTAATAAGCCACCAGCTGCTTTAACAAGTATTAGAATTATAATATAAGGTAAAGGTTTTCCACTGACATTAAGTCTAGTCATGTCCGACTCTGTGGGTTGTTGCTCATCTCCATTTCTAAGCTGAAGAGCCAGTGTTGTCCATAGACACCTCCAAGGTCATGTGGCCAGTGTGACTGCATGGAATGCCATTACCTTCCCGCCGGAGCGGTACCTATTGATCTACTCACATTTGCATGTCTTCGAACTGCTAGGTTGACAGAAGCTGGGACTAACAGCAGGAGCTCACCCCACTCCCCATATTCGAATCACCGACCTTTCGGTCAGCAAGTTCAGCAGCTCAGCGGTTTAATCCGCTGCACTATCGGGGGCTCCTTAGATTTATAATATAGGCATGGAGAATTTGTGCAATTCCTGCTACATGTCTACTGCCTCAGATCTAGGTAGAGGTATTTGGCCAACTTGCTTTCATATACTGAAGAATCTTTAAACACACACAAACAGAGGAGAGGGGAGCATTTCACTCTGTTTTTCCATTGCATTTTTTAAAAAAAGCTATTTAAACAAGCACCTCTATTGTTTGTCCCGCAAAGGGCAGAAACACTTGCACAACTTGCCATGGCAGCCCATTTAACATTTGGCGTAATGGCTGCAAGCAGTAAAATAAAAGTAGGTTCTTCTGTTTTTCATCAGGCAGGCACCTCTTTGGCAGGGGCACCGTTTGTTTTTCTCTTCCTCTCAAGAGCCTAAGAATTGCTTTGCTTCATCTGAACCAAGGTCCATTTCATTGATTGGAGCTGAATACAAAAAAGCATGGCTAAGATTGTAATACAAGCAATCCTCAAGTTACGAATAAGATAAGTTCTGTAGGTTTGTTCTTAAGCTGAATTTGTATGTAAGCCAGAATAGGTACATTTTAAAAGTGTAGCTCCATCCATACACACACACACACACACACATACATATGAGCTTTGTATAGCAAAGGTAAAGCTTTCCCCGGACGTTAAGTCCAGTCACGTCCGACTCTGGGGGTTGGTGCTCATCTCCATTTCTTAGCCAAAGAGCCGGCGTTGTCCGTAGACACCTCCAAGGTCCTGTGGCCAGCATGACTGCATGGAACGCCGTTACCTTCCCGCCGGGGCGGTACCTATTGATCTACTCACATTTGCATGTTTTCAAAATGCTAGGTTGGCAGAAGCTGGAGCTAACAGCGGGCGCTCACTCCGCTCCCCGGGTTTGAACCTGGGACCTTTCGGTCTGCAAGTTCATCAGCTCAGCGGTTTAACACACTGAGCCACCGGAGGCTCCTTGTATAGCATAGGAAAGGATTAACACCCCAGTGGCGTTTATTTTCCTGTTCAGAAGATTTCACCCAACTTTCTGTCCCTATGAAAATTAGATTTTGAAAATTTTGGCTTGTTGTGAAAACAATGATTGGTGATAAAGCTTCAGTGGAAACCTCCTTTCCCCATGACAACTCTTCTAAGAGTGAATTTCCCTGCCGAGGGATAGATTTCTCTCCTTTCCTATTGTCTCACCACCATTCCTTACTATGAGTCATTTGTAAATCGGATGTTTGTAATTGTAATGTTTTATTCATTCTACTTTTCCTTTCCTCACAAACTGGGAGTGCAACTACATTGTAGAATTAATGCAGTTCGACACCTCTTTAACTGTCATGGCTCAGTGCTATAACATCCTGGGAGCACTCTTTGGCAGAGAAGACTAAAAAAAACTTGTAAAACTACAGCTCCATAGTATTGAGCCATGGCAGTTAAAGTGATGTCAAACTGCATTAATTCTACAGTGTAGATGTACTCTTCGTCTCACTAGGTAATGCCTTCTAAAGTCTGGGTGCAAGTGCCTAAAATCCTCTTTAATTTGTTACAGACAGATGTTCATATGGGGCTAGTGCAACCAAGAAAAGGACTACCTATGAAGATCTTAGAAATTAAATAGGAGAATAGGATATTCAGTTAGCTATAGATGGTTTCTTGTCTTGACTGTGAAGCTGCTGTTGGGTTCATTCCACCCAAGCTGTCCTACACCTTTGTGTTTGTTGAAACTTATGATATAATTCTTTATTCTGCACTGCAGGTATATCTTCTTTAGGCAAAAAAAATGCATTGGCTGTGCTGTGTCAACAATAAAAAAAACTTGCTGATCTTCATTGTCATTAGAAAATAATGAACAGAAGTTGAATTCTATATCAGAAATATATTCTACAACAAAGTTTGTTTTTTTGAAACACCCCTGCTGTTGTTGACTTGACCTGGAAACCAAACTGGTAACCATCCTACATTCCAGAGTTCAGCTACTTTCATGCACAGTCCTATATCCTTCCTCTTGTCTCTGTTGAACCTGTTCCCATTTGGGTTCTCTTCTAGAGAGAGGAAGAACACGTTGGCAGAATTGATTTAGTGATGTTTGCCCTGTTATGAGCCCACCAAAATATCAGTACTAAAACTGCCTCTTGCTGGGTTTGCCATCGAAAATTAGAGTGTTCCAGACTAAGAAACTATACTGAGAATTTCTACATACAAAGAACATAATACCTATTTGTGTGTTTGCTTGCTTATTTGGTGCATTAATTGATGAATGTAATTTTTAACATCGCAATGCAATCAAATGCCTAAATATCCTAGAGAAACCAGCTCCTGTTTGATCTTGGAAGCTAAGCAAGATCATTTTTGGTTAATACATGAATGGGAGTCTGCAAAAAGGATGTGTGTACACACAATTTAATCAAACTCCTTTTTAGGATGACAATTGACAAAGCACTTTTCCTGTTCAATTTGCACAACAAGGCTATCAAATTGATTAGCGTTATTGCTTTTATGTTACACATGTAGGATAGGCAGAACACAAGAAATGTTTTTAAAGGATACAGTTCTTGATTGAAGTGTTCTTTTAAGTATGTTTTAGGTCGATTATGGAAACTTCATAGCAGAGCCTGGGAAAATTACTGGCCGTGTTTGCTGTGGATTCTCAGAAATACAGTCCCCCAAAAGTAATTTTATCCAAATTGTACTTCAGTATCAACAATTATTCCATTTTTACTATTCATTAGATCCTCAAAGTGCGACATCAGCTTCTAAGAATGTATAATTGGTTGGCATTCCCATAGATTTTTCTTTAGAGTAACGTCTTTCAAGTTGAAATCAAACACATTCTGGTCCAGTGGAATCTGCTGAGCCTTTCATGTCTGCTTTGTCCACTGTTCCTCACCACGTATAGCACAGCAGTTGCTTCATTTTATGTTGTCAGATATTTTCCATGAGTCATCACTTCAAATGAAAATTGATTATGCCAGTCTTGGGCTTAAAGAGCAACATTTAAATGTCAACAAAATTCTTAAGGAAAAAGAACGGTGCCAATGCTCAGAATCCCTCTCACACTCGAGTTCAGGAAAGAGAAACATATAGCTTATTTTTCTACAACTTTTTAGGTCCCGTATATCAAACATTATTCTTTTTCAAAGCATATTTTCCTAAATTATGGTTCAGTATTACACTTGGATTAAAGAAAGAATGTGACTTAGCAAGCTAAACCATTTTCTAATTACAAGCATAGCTGACATTGAAGCTTTATTTTACAGTGTTTTAAATGGTTGTTGGACACGCTTTCTCCACCTTAATCCTCTGTCCATCTGAAAGGGTTTATTAGAAGAACCCACATTGGGAAAATGCTGAAGGAGTGTCAATGTCTCTGGCCAGTTTATCAGTTAAGAACGGTACAACAGTTATCAAACAGTGTTCCTCATATAGTGAAGACTGGTAATGCAGTCTAAGTCATGTCTCCTCTTAGTTTATTTAGTTCTCTCTCTAGCCTCCACACAGCTGATCAGTTGTCCTGTCTGGCCCAGTAAAATAAGAGATCTGACATGATCCCTGGTTATGCCAACAGTCAGTCTTCTCCAGTTTGCTTCTTTGACATAAAAAAACAAATTGGATATACCATTTGTTGTCAGTCCTAAGAAGGAATCCCACTGGAACATTGGGAGTTCCCCTGGACCATGTTCTGACTTACAAGAAGCAGACCATCAAGCAAAAAGTGGGTGCTAGAAATAACATCATATGAAAGCTGACTGGCACAAGCTGGAGATCACAACCAGATACAGTGAGGACATCTGCCTTCGCGCTTTGCTACTCAGCTGCTGAATACGCATGCCCAGTATGGAATACATCTCACCACGTTAAAACAGTGGATGTTGTCAGGGTTTGCAAAGATACTATATATGTGTTAACTGGAAAATGAAATGCATAAAGCCAATTGGCTGAGTTTGCAAAGATCTGTGAATTGGTTTGTAACTGTTGCTATCCTGCTGCTGGAGAACCGGTTTGAACAGTTTTCTCAGAGTGTATGTGTGAGTCTTCTGAGTATTGGCTGGAGAGAAGATGGCTCTGTACTCAGAGAGACCTAACTATTTCTGAGGTCTTGTTTGCTCCTGATCTTCACTGAAGCAGATTCATGGACAAAGAAAGGATTGCCTATAACTGCTGATTTCTGCAAGCAATCAGAGGGACTATTGTAAATACTATTGTTCTGTTGATTTCTTGGATTAAGTAAAAGTTCCTGTGTTCTGCAAAGCTGAGTGGTGCATCATTCTGCAGGGTGTCTCTGGGTCATGGGCACACGTAAGAGCTTCCATCTATCATCCACAATCCCCAACAGATGTGGCTCTTAATGAGAAATGCTGCATTATCACAGGACACCCCACACCGCTGGAGAAATCGCACTGTTTAGCCGGCATTGCACCACCTGACATCTGCCTACAATGAAAGGACCAAGGCTTTGACATCTCCGGCCCATCCCATGTTTGGATATCAGCCAGCACACCAAAACTTTAAATCAAGAAATAGTTTTCTAAGATCTACAGAGATACTCAGGAAGCAAAAGTCCAAAAGTGGCAGGCTAAAACCCAGAATCTCAATCAGTGGCTGACGCCGGATGGGAGACTCCTACCTGGACACACAGAAGACTGGGCAACTTGGAAGGCGCTGAACAGATTTCACTCTCTGGCACCACAAGATGCAGAGCTAACCTTAAGAAATGGGGCCACAAAGTGGACTCCATGACATGCGAGTGTGGAGAAGAGCAAACCACAGACCACCTACTACAATGCAGTCTGAACCCTGCCATATGCACAATGGAGGACCTTCTTATAGAAACACCAGAGGCACTCCAAGTGGCCAGCTACTGGTCAAAGGACATTTAATATAATATCAAGATTTTTTAAAACTTTGTGTTTTCAAATACATTACATCTTGTACCCTCGGTTCGCTTCTGACACGATAAATAACTAATTCTAAGACACTAGTAATTGTTAGACACAAACTTCATTTCAGTACCACCAACAGAAAAACAAGCTTTGTGTATATATAAGAATAGCACCTGTAATTCTATGAAGCACCCTTAGAATTTAAGAAATAAAATAGTTCAATCTTAGCTTTCGGTTGCTTTCCATCAGATTACATCAGCCAGTTGATTGCCTTAGCCACCACACCATCTGCTATATGGGAGATGTAGTCCAACAAAATAATACTTTCCAGTTCTGGGAGAAACCATGATTCTATCTCTCTGCCTGTTTCTGTTGTTCAGGAATTCTATGACATCACTTATTTCCTGGTTCTGTTATCATTTCCAGACTTCAGAGGTTGTCAGATCGTGTTGCAGTGGGTAGTAGTTTGCTCTTGGTTTGTGTTATTGTTCACTTCTTCATCAGCTGCTCAGTTCTCATTTGTTCTAATGTAATTTAATGTAATTTAATCCCATGAATATGTGTCTTGTCTAAATTCCATCAGGTCTATTCTATGACACTGAATTGTAGTCGTGGGAAGGAGGATACACCTTAAAATCCCAACCATACTGCCTTTAAAGTACAACTTTCATTCATTTATAAATGCTTGATGGCAGGCATTTTAGAAGAGGGAAATGAGAAATCACCTCTGAATATTCCTTACTGAAGAAGCTCTATGGAATTTGTTACTTGAAGGTGTATACATTCCTGTGCACATGCCTTGACCCAGCAAACATGGAAAGTTCTGTTTTTTAAAAGCAAAAGCAAAAACCTAACCTTGGTGTCACTTTTGTGATTTTGCAGGATTTACTAGTTAATAATTGTGGAGCCGAAGTGGTAATAAAGGATTTGGAAGTACACTTTAGTCTCCTGCAGGCTTTTACTTTGGCTTACAGTGTGCACTGTAAGTCTTTTTGTCCTTTACTGCAGATGATATACAAAGCACCGAGGTTTATTATAAACAAGGCCAGAAGGTCAGCAATGCCTTCGATTATTGCCGCTTATGGCCAGTCCTGTAAACTGCAAGAATGGTGTGATAAAATAAAAGTATAACTAAGGTTCCTGAGAGCCTCTGACTTAACCTTCTTCCACTGCTATTAAAAGCTTGTTTCTGTGTCCAATAAAAATTGTGCCCATTTCACGTAATTTGTATGGATCACACAATAAAGGCAGGTGTAGGAGGCAGAATAGTTCCCAAGGGTGGCTGGCAAAATGAAAAGGAATGAGTGCTATGTGGTAGTGTAGTGCAACACTAGCAGGGTTGCCCTTTCATTGGAAAGAAAACCCCACATTTGAATCCCCACTAGCCATAAAGATTGCTGGGTGACCTGGGGCCATTCGCTCTCTGTCAATCTGAAGAGAAGCATGGATGTTGTCTCTTAAACCCTTTGGAGGGGTGGTCAATGATATATAGTTAATGTTGAAATGTAGGAATGGGCAGCATTCTTTTTCAGAATGTGGATATGTGGCCACATATGCATTTTGATATTAATCTATATATATATAAAAGAGTGGTGGCATCAGGGCAGCGGACAAAACAACAAAACTACAGGCCCCCCAACCTCGAAATTTGACAACACAACCCAACATCCACGGCTCTAGGTTGATACAACAAAAAGAAAAGAAAAATAAAGTCCTAATTACAGGGAGAGCAATAATTGTTTTTATCCAATTGCTGCCAGTTAGAGGGCTAAGCTCCACCCACTTGGTCTCCTAGCAACCTACTCAGTCCAGGGGACAGGCACAGTTAGGCCTTTTCCACACTGCCTATAAGATACAGATTATCTGATTTTAACTGGATTATATGGCAGTGTAGACTCAAGGCCCTTCCACACAGCTATAATACCCATTTAGAATCTTATATTATCTGCTTTGAACTGGATTATCTTGAGTCCACACTGCCAGATAATTCACTTCAGTGTGCATTTTATACAGCTGTGTAGAAGGGGCAGTTCTAGGCAGATAATATAAGATTACAAATATACAGTAGAGTCTCACTAATCCAACATAAACAGTGTCCACTATCCTCACCACTTTTACAGTACCTACACAGACAACCGAATGCATACTAAACATAAAGACAACCATACAACAGACATTCAATACCACCACTACCTCAACAATTTCTCACCAAAAAAACCAGACAACGCCACAGCAACGCGTGGCCGGGCACAGCTAGTATTAAATATATTTTATGACATGGTTTATAAATATAGTATATATATTTATATTGCAAGTGCTTAGAAACTATTGAAGCAGGCAAAGGGCAAGGCCTTAAACCCAAGTTGCTCCTTTGCTACTTGCAAGAAATTTGTTGTTGGGGAGAAGGCATTCAAGGGTGATAATTCTCTCATTTTTACTTCATTGCAGATTCATACTCAGACACTGGTTGAGAGACAGCCAGATTCTTTCCAGAGTCTGGAAAAGGTTGGAGGTCTTTCATGGGATACAGCTAACATCTGGCAGCCCTGTACTCTTGTTATAAGGGTTCACAATTAGATGCATTTGTTATCCGTTTATAACACTAGCATGTTATTTGCTATGCCATTCATGTATACCATTAGCATACAAATGAGCCTCTTAGATATGACCTGGAGCACATGGAATGCTTTGACAGCTAAGGAATTTCTCCACAGGCTGCATCCTGCATGGATCAAGCCTCAGTTGTCTTTTAAAGCGAGGGATATAATGTTGTTCTTGATTTTACATATGGGATCTGGGTTAGTGTTTTCCCATCCAGAGAGAACAAAAGATCCCTGTCCAGAACTTGGCATACCAAGCAAACATGCCAGTAAATTGGGTTTGTGCACCTAATTCAATTAGAAATGACCATTGAAAGCCATTCGCCTAAAACATTTTCTGTCTCCACCTATGGAATGCCACCCCACTCTCTTCAGTATAAAAATTTATATGTATTTAAAGGGTTGCACTCTCTGAACTTCTTGTTGTTGATAAAATTATATAATGAAAATATGAATTTTGTGCCCTGCATGAATTATGCACATTGAGGTGCTTTGTATATATTCCTAATTTCTTTCACATTTCACTTTCATTCTGTAGTTTAGGAGAAATTGGTAGAGAGCTATGTGGGACACTTCACCTCTGTTCCCTGGAATGCTAATTCAGGCACTTTTAACTGAGGAGTTATATCAGAAAAGGGTGGTGTACATTATACGTATTGCTGTCCTTATAGTATTGGACTGTGTAACAACTATAAACCCTAGTCAATATGTCCAGTGGAGAGAGATAATGGGAGTGGTATTCCAAACAACCTCTTGAGAAGACATGGGTCACTAGAAAATAATAAAGTAGAAGGCAGGAGGAATAAGGAAGACTACTTTCCAGGTGTATGGACTAAATCAAGGAAGCTTCTGTTCTGAGGCTACAAGAGCAGGATTGCTGAGGAACATGACTTGAAGATCTCTCATCTATAGGGTCACAATACATAGAAATTTATTTGATGGCAGCTAACAACAACAAATTCCAAACAACATCTAGAGGGCTATATGTATTCTTGCTTTGCTATATAGTGATATGGACTTAGCACTATATATTCCCCATCATTATCTCTTTTAATGGAGTGATTGCAAGTAGATTGGCCACATCTATATCTAACCATAGTGAGCTGTTGAAAGTAAGTGAAAGCTGTGGTTAGGCCAAATATGAAGACTTCAAAAGGTTGTTTTATAATAAAGGCTTGTTAGGATAAACTATAGCTAATAGGGTGCAAGCTCCTAACAACTAATCAGTCTTCCATTAAAACTGAAATGAATGCTTCAGATCTCTTCACCAGGAGTGCAAAGTTAGGAAAGGGAAACAACTTTGTTTGTTCAAGCCACAGTAGAAAGTTGACTTTTCATTTCTACTTTGACTTTTGCTACTAATAACTTACCATCAAATAGCTATTTTAAACACTTTTTCCTCAATTACATGCTTTTCTCCTTTTCTTTGTGTAACTGTGGAATAGACACTATCTAGTGTGTATAGATAGTACACTATATTATCTAGGGTATTTCCAAATGATAAAAGCCCAAAGAAGATAAACAAATAAGAATAAATACTTGTTCTCTTCCTCTATTTGACAAATCATATAGTCTAAATCAGTGGTTCTCAACCTATGGGTCCCCAGACGTTTTGGCCTTCAACTCCCAGAAATCCTAACAGCTGGTAAACTGTCTGGGATTTCTGGGAGTTGTAGGCCAAAACACCTGGGGATCCATAGGTTGAGAACTGCTCTAAATCCATTCATGAGTTTGTTGTTGTGTGGCTTCTAGTTATTTCTGACCTAAGGCTATCATAGGGCTTTCTTGCCAAGGCTTGTTCAGAAGAGGTTGCCTTCACTGATGCTGGGAGAACGTCACCCCGTGGGTTACATGACTGAGCAAAGATTCAAACTCTGATTTCCAGAGTTATAGCCCAACATCAAACCCCTATAACCCCACTGGCTCTCAGTCTGACAGCATACTTCTTTCTAAATGCATTTGTAACTGTGAACTTCTCCAGAGGAGAAAGCAAAAGGATGAGGAACAGCATGCTGTAAAGAACTGAGATAAGATCCTTTGTTTGTTAGTATAAGCCAGGTAATGTCATAAAAAAATCACACCATGTTTTATGGAATAATAAAAAACAAGTCTTTTCCTTCCTGAACTGAGCAGGGTGTTACAAACACTTCAAAGTGACTGGGCAAGTACTATGACTATATTCTTATTCCAAAATGAAACATGAGCACAGCAAATGATAAAATACGAACTTGAAGAAGATATGTTTTTAACCCATTTTCACAGGCAGCAAAGCCATATTAGTTCACTTTAATTTTCTAGGCTCCGAAGTGGAGATATTGAGGATTCAACCTGGATTAATATCTTCCCCAGGATTAAGTTTTTCATCCCTCCACTTCCAGAGCATACATGCTACCCTTGCTGCAATGTGGTCTGTCTGTTCATTGATAGTGGAACCAGAAATACGGTGTATCTATCATCCCTTCATTGTTCTTTGACTGCCTCTGAGGTGAAAGCTCTAAAGAAGTAAAGTTTACGAGTCTGTGCGTTCGTGTGCAGGCAGGTGAAACCTGAAACATTAAGAAATGAGAGACATTATAAATGTTAAATTGTTTATCTCATTGTGACATTTGCTGAAAGCTAGGGTTTCACTGCTGTCCTTTAAGAGCTGGAGCAGAGATTGACTGTGGCAAAGACCCTAAAGGTCAGTTTGCTGATGACAACCAGTGCATCATTACTTTACTCTAATGTCCTTTCTGTCTAACAGAACTACAATAGGGTTTTGAACGATATAATACATTACACAGACAGTCAGGTATTTGAACTCACACTTGTCTTGCTCTGTATAGTTCAAGGGAAGCAATGCCTTCTTTCTCTCTCTGCCCACATTCTCCCCTCACCTGTTGGCATTCAACTGTGAATGTATTTGTAACTTTTTATAGGTCCACTTACTTGGGTTCAGATCCTTTCTTGGTTTCCAAGGCACAGGGGGTGGTTGCATAAATCATTGGCTTGGTCTATGCCAGAGTAAAGTGCAGTCTCCAGAGCCGAATTTTGTGGCTCCCAAATCCTTCACACACCTATATTATTTTTTCAGCTGAAAAGTTGGCCAGAAACACCAAGAAAGCACCACAAAATGATGTTGGGTTTTTTTGTCCCCACTACATCCAGGCTCCAAAATCTCCCCTCCCTTTCAAAATCATATGTATTATGTTTGAGTCTGGCAAACAGAAATGATATGGCATCACTTCCAACTGTTCCAGGAGTCACACATTTGAGGAAAACTGGGCTCTTCCTTCTCCCCAATTGCCCACCTCAGCCCTGTGAATCCATCAAAGGTTCATAAATTGGTTTGCCCTGTTGAAAACTAGGAATGGTTCAGGTACTTAGGGTAGAATCCTATTCTTCCTCAGGTTGAGTTTTATTGCATTGTTTTCTTCAGACACATAACTGCTACCCAACATCAAGTGTTTGACTTTCTCCAGCCTTCCTTTTCCAGCTTCCAGTCCAATGATGCAAAGGAACTTCTGGCTTAATGGAAAATTAACAAGGTTCCCTGGGCTGGATTTCCATAAAAAGACTTGTAAAAAAGAGCTTCTTTGTCAGAGACTTTGTTAACTGGGGTATACTCTGTATTCAAATTATTTGTGTTTCATTTGGCACCTGCTTTCTATTTTATTCTGAGCTGCCTTGAGCCCCAGTTTTTGGTGAAAGGTGATATATAAATCAAATATATAATAAAAGGCATGTTTTCCAACAAGTCAGTACTTTCATTTTCAAAGCTGGTGCATGATGAAAAGAGGGAAGGGGCAAACAAAGCGCACTTGTTTCTGACACTTGCTCCCAGCTTCCTGAACCATGAAATGAAATGCTCTGAAATGTACTTCTGTCTTTCATCCTTGCCTTATATCAGTTGTTTGGAATATCAGTCATAGAGAACTTTAAAGAAATCTGTAACTGGGAAGTGTTACCATAAAAGTATAATGTTTAAATGAATGGGGAGCCCTCTTGTAAACAGCAGTGCTCTGTGTTTGTGTATTAAAGGTCCCATGCCAGAACAGATCTGCTTCTACATATTTCTCAAACTGGTGCAATGAGAACAGTTTTATTTTGGCTGCAAGTCAAACTTTCAAAATATCAAATACATTTAGGGGGGAAATGAGCTTCCCAGTTTCCTAAAATAAAAATAGGTCGGCTAGGGGAGCCTTGGGAAGTAGGGAGTTCCATAATGCCACCTGCTTACTCAGTAAAGAGGGCTATTTTCCAGAAATTAAGAAAACCATTGCAATAGATTAATGATTATCACTATTGTTTCTAGTAAAACAAACAAGCAAACAAATCCCCAAAACCCAGAAACATGACTTAAAGGCACCTAGAAGCACAGCAACAAAGTGAATTGATCATTGCACAAATAGTGAGCACAGAGTTGCTTTGGGACTCATGGGATCTTGCATATCTGCAGTATATCATCCAAAATCTTCAGTATAATACTCAAAAGAACCTCCATGGATATCTGAAATAATAAAAAACAGGAAATCCTATGTTTTGGCTATATTTCGGCTGGAATCATACTATAGAACAGCACTGGAGGACCTAGAGAGGCCCACAAACACTTCCAGAGTGGTTCTTTTTGGTCCTTCTTCTTGTCTTTTTGGGAGGGGGTAAAAGCTGAGTAAGTCAAATCGTAGATATCTAGCCCATGTTTATGAAGAATCATTCTATACACCAGTATATTTTCTGATGCACTGCAAATGTCTGTGTTCCTGACTTTTGTTCCAAGTCCTCAAGATGACCTCAATCAAGTCATTTTGAATGACTAATTGAACTGTTAAGAGTAATTGAACGTGCTAGCTAATATCATAAGCAACAAGTGATACTGATTTATCTGCAACTTATGTAAGTGTTTCCAACATGCACCAGGACTAATTGAGATAAGGATTGATTGCCAGAGGGTAGGATAAATATTGACTCTTTGCCAGTTTTTTGATATGGCATGGCAGGTGCCTCCATGCTCAAACTTGGATGTGGCTTGTAGAGTGCAGATAAATCACTGAGCACAAGGAAAGAGCAGAAGAAAATCAAGAAAACCCCAAAGATCAAGGAAGGATTCTAGCGAATCACCCAAATTGCATAATACTTGTCCATGAAAAGAATGCCTGTCTAGACTTAAGTTGGCCCATTTTCCCTCTTGGGGAAATATTTTCCAGGCCCAAATGTAGCTGTTGGAAAGGCCCTCCAGGTAAGAATGCACATGCAAATAGAGGACACATCACCAACAGGAAATCCCCCCATAATCTGAGTTGGTTTGAACAAAACAGATGGCATTTTCCGAGCAGTGTCTGAAAACGAAGACTAGAGGAATGGGGCTGGGTTTGAGGAGAGACTTGCTCCAGGCTGGTATTGCATAAGAAGGTAGAAATAATCTCTGCAATATACAATAAACTATTAACATTGCAATCCTATCCAGGTCTACTGAGTAATAAGACCAATAAAATATAATGGGATAGATGCCCAGGAAAATGTGCACCCAATTACTTCGACAGACTTCTTCAGATGTTTTCTGGAAATTTTGTGCTCCTTGGTAATTATATGTGGGACACATTTTGGGCCACGTGATATCTTCTCAAAATATTTGTGTTTGTCAGGATGATTCTTGCCCAAGATTGGGTGACTTGTGAAGCTGCCAGTGTGGTGAAGGGAATCTGTTCTTGATTTTAATTCCACACATCCCAGAGATGGCCTGAGTTGAAGAGAGCCTCCACTGTGTTGTTGAAGGCTTTCATGGCCAGAATCACAGGGTTGTTGTGTGTTTTCTGGGCTGTATGGCCATGTTCCAGAAGTATTCTTCTGGAACATGGAAACGTCAGGAGAGAATAGTTCTGGAACATGGCCATGCAGCCTAGAAAACACACAAGAACCTCCACTAGTGCTGAACCTCTCAAATAATCTGGAGAGCTTCCACTCAACTCAGAATAACTGTGTGAGGAATGACAATAAAATCAAAACTAGATTCCCTGCCCTTGTTGTGGTGGATCTGCCAGCTACCCTTGCTTCTGCTGGGTTTAAGTTTCTCCATAACTGCTAGACATCATCGTTATAGAGATGTGCATTGAAGGAAAGTATTCATCTCCATATCTGGTGGGAAAGTTCTGTTTTTGTCCCCCAATGGCTACAATTAAAACTGAACCTGTCATGTCATCACCATATCAACATTTTTTTGCATTTATATGATTGTTCTCACACACAGGCTGGATTTATACCACCATATAATCCAGTTTCTGAATCCAGATTATCAGATTTAAACTGGATTATATGAGTCTGCACTGCCATATAATCCAATTCAAATCAGATAATCTGGATTCGGAAATTGGATTATATGGCAGCGTAGATGGGGCCACAATCTGCCTATAGTGGTCTGTTTCCAGGCACTTCACTCCATGAATCTGAGAAAGCTTGAAAGTTTAATCCTTGAAAGTTTAAGATACCAACTTCATTTTCTCATGGTGCTACAAGTCTCCTTTGCATACTGATATTTCAAACTAACACAGCTATTCCTTTGAATTATGCTGCTAGTGTTGTTTCATGGAACTTGATATAAGTTATTTATAATAACATTTTAAAATGTTGCCTTATCTGTAACATCTGTCTTGGATATGAAACGATGAAAGGCAGGGGCTATACATGTTCAGACTAAGTGAAAATCTTTGCAGTTGCGGGGAAAATAATTGCCTTGCAACCAAGAGAGGATTCTGAACTTAATGCGACATATCCAGAAATAGAAGGAGTTTGTCTTGCTTTATAACTTCTTACATTCTGTGCAATGTGGCTTTGAAAAGATTTGCAATTCATTCAGAGGTGTGGAAACTGCTGTGTATGAACTCCTGATTTATGACATTTCTTTAAAGCAAAGGGCAAGTCTCTGGTGGATAATCAAATTGCTCACCTGACCTGGTAGAACAGAAATAGGTTTTGTGTAGCATTAGAAGTCTCCTAACTCCCTAAGAGTGGGACCTCTCTGACTTAGAACAGTTTGCAAAGGTGACAGCATGCCTTGTCTTCAGTAAAGGTTGGTGTTTTGATGATAGATATATTTCCATCAGGTGCCAGAGATCAGGGAAATAGATCTTCCTTGTATGTTGGGTATTAAGTTTCAGTTTTCTCATCTATGTGACAATATAGGAAGCAGTACTCTAGATCTGGTTGATAAATGACAAGAAAAGATCTTCCCCATGTTCGTGTCCTGCTTATAAAATTCCTGGCTGTCCAAATCACAATGCATCGTGGTGAATCCATCAGTGCCAATCGGGGGCATGGGAAACCCATCACCCTATGTCCCACATTGCCCGATTCATCAGAGCGTCAGCCACCCAGCTGCCCTTCGTTGACTTCTATTCAACATGGGAAGCCTCCTGTGTTGCTGTCACAGGAGCATGCACCCGTTCACATATACCAGTGGTTCTCAACCTGTCAGTCCCCAGATGTTTTGGCCTTCAACTCCCAGAAATCCTAATAGCTGGTAAACTGGCTGGGATTTCTGGGAGTTGTAGATCAAAACACCTGGGGACCCACAGGTTGAGAACTACTGACCTATACTTTTACAACGGAGCCCTGCTGGAAGTTGCTCTACGTTGTGAGATGGGAACCAGCGGGCTCCATCGTAAAAGTACAGGCGAGCCGGTGCATGCCTCCAAAAAGGACCTCATGTGATGAGGCCATTGGACTAAATTAATCTCTAGTCTGAGCCAGGAAGGTTCTTCCTATATTATCATCTAATGGATTTTAGAGGTTCTGTAAACTCAAGATAATTGTGGACTTTGTTCACACTCCATTTTGGTTCTTTAATGTCTAATGAGAACTTGCTAACCAAGATTCGTGCTTCTCTTGTCTTAAGAATGGACTGCAATGAACTTATGACTCATTCATGGCTGGCCCCTGATGTTTGACAGAGTGGCTATCTCAGCCATAAAAGAGCAACAAAAATGCAAACATATGTACTTAAAGGACTGGAGCATGCTTGTTTCCTTCTGCCTCAGAGAATATTACTAGGTTTAATGGATTTAAGTTACAAGATGGTAGGTTTCAATTGAACATTAGAAGGAATGTCTTGACAGTAAGAGTGGTTTGGCAATGGAACCAATTTTCAGAAAGAGACTAGACACTGGACAGCTACCTGTTGTGGACGCTTTAGTTGGAGATCTGGTTTTAAGCAATGGTTTTTGTGAAGTTTTTTGTTTGATCACATTTTTCACTAGTTGGATCTGATGGCCTATGAAGTTCCTTAGGAGGGTTGAATGAAAAGTAATGCCTCCACCTTCGTTACTTGGGTTTGGATAGGAATATTTTAATAAATCAGAAAACTGATCATGTGGGTCACATTATTGCTTTGCTTGGCTATCGGAAGATCTGTGCACAATGGGTACTGTGAGAGACTAGTTGACCCACACGTTCTCTCTGAGTGATACAATGATCGTCCTGAATCACTCTGTCAAACTTTTGCTTGTGAAACTCGTTGGTTGCTGTCACAGGACGCCCAACTCTGTTTTTCACGCAGGTCAGATGTTCTCACCTCAACATCTTTAAACTTACTTGCCCAACGATGCACAGTACTCACATCAACACAATCATCATAAACAGCTTGCATTCTCTGATGAATCTCCTTTGGGGTTACACCTTCTGCTGTTAAGAATTCAATGACTGCACGTTGCTTAAGTCGCATTGACCGGCTGTCTGCTCAGGGTTCCATACTTTGCATTTTAACAACACAACCATTCAATGCTAAGGCTTCCCGCCAAATGGAACTGTAGAAGAGAGTCTACTGAATAAGCCAGTACCTGCCGCATACCAGTGCTGCCATCTGTTGAGGAGTTACGAAGGTGGAGGCATTAATTTTCATTGAACCTTTGTACAAGTCTGTGATTCTTTAAGAAGTAGTTCACACAAAAATGCACAGGAATATTAATGTGGGCTTTTTACTGAAAATTTGCAAACAAATGCAGAAATGGAATAGCATAAAGTTACTTTTCAAGTGAAATAGATTTAATACTCATCACTTTGTGTGCCTCCATGAGCATGCTGGAATCCCACAGCAACCTACATTTATTTGTAGGATATGGCTTTAACTAAATAAACATTTTTCCATAGAACAATTCCCATACATATCATGTGCTGTGGCTTTCCAGTGCTCAGGCCATGTGCACCAGCTGGAATGATGAGTCAATTAGTGGGAAAGGGTGTATGTATGTGTGACTTTTCAGAAGGGTTTAGCAAAAGGAAGGAATTCATATTAACATCAAGTGATGGTCTTTGTGAAGCTTTTTGTTTGACCACATTTTTCACCGGTTTGCACACGTCTCAGAATAGTAATCCTTCCGACATTAGTTTGCTTGTTTCATTTCAACCACTTCATGAAATTGACTGTAAAGTGAAGTTTCTAAAAGGAAGAAAGTACTTCCCTCTCCACTTCACCTGAAAAGCTTGAAAGTCCTTGATCTGCTGTCTTTGATCAAATTAGGGCACAGCGTTCCTTTTGCTTTCATACCATAAGCCAACACTTCCCATTCATGTTCCCCTAAGAACAAAGATATAAGGCACTGTAGCCCAAAGCCTTCTGATTTTTCTCCCCCTCTCCTGTTAACCTGCATGAGTCATAAGGCATATCAGAAACTCTTAGAAATGACGCCTGATAGACTTGATCAGTTTTGCCAGTTTGCTTGTTCCCTTGTTAGAAGTCTGCTCCCTCCCCTTTTTTCTTTTTCCAAATGTCATCCATGAATAGTAACAAAGGATTAATTGTGGAAATGTTGGGGGTTTGGCAGAATGATGCACAAATGAAGTGCTCTTTTGAATGCGGCACTGGCTGCCTCACAAATCTAGCCACAAACACAAAGACTTCAGCATATGCCAGCAGATTAATTCATTCAACTGCCATTTTCTTGTTTCCTGTCATTTTAAGAGTGGCGGGGCAAAATAGTGTGTGCATGGATGGGAAGATATAACTGGAAATAACAGAACACTGGAATTTTAATTGCTTGACCGCAGTTTTTAATTTGCTCTGCACAAAGAAGCCATGGGTTATTAATTGGTACGTGATAATTAGAGACTTGTAGTAAGGTTTATGGAATCATCGATTTGAATTTTAAACTAGGGCTGGAAAATGTATGGTCCTCCAGATGTTGTTGGACTGCAACTTCCATCAGCTCTAGCAAATATTGCCAGCTTTGAGAGATCATAACAGATTGGAAGACCATATCTGGAAGGCTAGGCTTCCATAGCCCTGCTTTTTATTGCTTGGTCTAAATTCTATACTAAGTGTAGTCAATCAAATCTTCATGTCCATAGACTCCACACACATATGTATTTCCTAATATCTTTTACTTGTTAATTGTCGAGTCAATTTCAACTTATGGTGACCATATGAATGAGAGACCTTCAAGTCACCCTATCATCAATAGCCCAGATCAGATCTTGCAAACTCAGGGCCGTTGCTTCTTTGATTGAGCCTATCCATCTGTAAAGCAGCCTTCCTTTTTTTCCCCCATTGTTCTTCTACCTACCCAAGCATTATTTCTTTTCTAGTGAGTCATGTCTTCTCATGATATGTTCAAAGTATGACAGTCTCAGTTGAATGTTCTTGGCTTCTAGGGACAGTTCAGTCTTGATTTGCTCCATTATTTGTCTTTTTAGCAGTCCACTGTATCAATAAAACTGTGATGACTCATGGGCCATGTAGTCCCGTTCCTAGCGCTGTTGTGACAGATGAAGAGGAAAACTTAGGTTTTCCTCCGTTTCAGTCAGAATTGGAACTTTCTCAGCCAGAACCGGAACCCTTGCACCTGCAGGAGGTTTGCCTTCCAGAAGTTTGCCAAACAAGCCCTGAGCCAAAATCTCCCCCTTTTTCTCGCCGTGATTATTGTCAACAACAGAGAGGAGCTCAACAGGCTAATCGCAGAAGCCTGAGAATCGCGGCCAAACAAATGGTTGATTAGCCTGCTTCCCATGAGAAACTTTAAGGAGTCATGCATCTGGACCCAGAGAATGGCTTTCGCTTCTGGTTCCCCAGAGAATCTGCTCTTGGCGGGAAACCGAGTCCCTACTTAGGTGTTTTGCCCTCGTAGGAATCTTGCTGAGTCAATTCGTCAACTACGGGAGTAGGTTGTGTGTGGACTACGCTCCCGTTTCCAGCCTTGCTTGCTTCCCAGGACCTTGTTTTGCTTCACGGACCCAGCCTTGCCTTCCTTGACCTCGCCACGAATTTACCACGGATCCTGTTTTTGCTCCTTGTTCTTTGTTGCCTTGAATTAAGCCTTGTATCCAAGAATCAAGTTATTTCCTTGCCTTGCCTAAGTTTCATGGACTAAAGGACCTTGTCTTCTCCCCTCACTTTGCTTGGCAAAGTGAGTGTTTCGGTTATTGGATTACAACTTTGGACCTTAATATCTCATATTGGACATTGTTTCTCTGGACTAATTTTGACCTTTTCTGAAAGATCTACTTCTGAACTATTTCCTACACTTGCTTTTATTAACTTTATATATTTCCTCAATAAAGATATTAGATAGATTCTGGCCTCTGTGTATGGTTATTGGTGCTCTGCAGCCTGGGTCGTGACAAAAACTCTTCTTCAGTTGCCACATTTCAAATAAGTTGATTTTTTTCTGAAATTCTTTGGTATGTTTTGTTATCCAGTGTTATGTTTGCAATATGTTCCCTATTGCCTCTTCCTTTCCCAGCTTGGGCATCCAATGTGTTTTGCTCTGTAAATGGTAAAAGTCATTGCTGTGGAATTTTGAGCGTCTCTTTGTTTGCATAGAAGATGTCCTATGGTTACCACTATTCCTGGTGTCCTCTTTTGAGGGGATGGGAATGTATACTGAGCATTTCTAATCTGAGGGGCATTACTTTGTTTTCCATATTTGGTAATAGATTTTAGTTAGAACTAGAGTAACTTCTGTCCCTGTAGCTTAAAGGAGCTCCATAGATATACTATATTCTCCATCTGTCCTTTCCAATGATGTAGTTCGATTTCTATATTGGCCAACAGTTCATATCCATGTATACAGTCACCTTTTGGGTTGCTTGAAGAATGTGTTTGTGATGAACAAACTCTAGGTAAAGGTAAAGATTTTCCTCTGACATTAAGTCAAATTGTGTCTGACTCTGGGGATTGGTGCTCAACTCCATTTCTAAGCCAAAGAGCTAGCGTTGTCCGTAGACACCTCCAAGGTCATGTGGCCGGCATGACTGCATGGAGCACCATTACCTTCCCGCCAGAGCGGTACCTATTGATCTACTCACACTTGC
This sequence comes from Anolis carolinensis, assembly GCF_035594765.1. Classification (NCBI taxonomy): domain Eukaryota; kingdom Metazoa; phylum Chordata; class Lepidosauria; order Squamata; family Anolidae; genus Anolis; species Anolis carolinensis. Next base: position 18,417,687 of record NC_085844.1, read on the forward strand.
ATGTTTTCGAACTGCTAGGTTGGCAGAAACTAGGGCTAACAGCGGGAGCTCACCCCACTCCCTGGATTTGAACTGTCGACCTTTCAGTTAGCAAGTTCAGCAGCTCAGAGATTTAACCCGCTGTGCCACCGGGGGCTCCTGAACAAATTCTAGGCTTTGCAAAATTAAATCAGTCATTCTCCTGCTCCATGCCTTGGTCCTTGGCCATTTTTTCCTATAACCTTTGACTCTACCCTGTCTTTTACATTTTCATTCCTATGATGAACAAGAAATCCTTTTGTGTATCATTCTTCCAAACATTAGTGGGACACATTTGGCTATCAGTATCAAGACATCAGATAGAAGGTAACAGATTTCCTCTTGCCACCTTGATAAAGTGTGAAAACCAGATAGCATTTCTGGAATGGGAATGGAAAGCTAGCTAATACAAATCAGCAGTGTGTCTGTCAGAATATGCCTGTTTATCGATTTGAATGCAGTTTCAGCTTTCAGCATGGGAATGGAATGTTATGAATACTACTTTAAAAAAAAAACAGGTTTTCTAGCTTTGCCTTCGGACATCCATCTTCAAAAATAATTAAATCACACAACATGTATAATCAAAGCTTGTAGAGTCAATGCACCACTGAAGTACAAATTTGGAACATGGACCTCCCCCTCCTATCAGCATATTGTGAGCCCATTACAAAAACACAACATTAAGAGTTATGAATAAATCATTCTATGTGAATTCTACATTTTATGAATATCTCAATTCATGCCAGGGATTGCACTGGGCTTTTCTGTAGTGCTCAATCTTCATCCTTTCTCTGTTGCTGATTTGGTTTCACATACCATCTAGCCTAGGGAGAAATCTAATCCAGTTTATTTTATTTTATTTTATTTTATTTTATTTTATTTATCACATTTATATCCTGCCCTTCTCACCCGAAGGGACTCAAGGCGGCTTACAACAGTGGCAACCATTAGATGCCCATACAAATCAATATAAAACAGCACATAAAACAGTTAAAACTATTAAAATACATTGTAAATTAAAATATACGTTTCAAACACAAAATCAGATCCGTTCATCCTCATGCTTTGTCCATAGTTCGGTCCGTGTCATCTTCGCCTTTAATTGATTAAAAGGCTGGGCACACAGCCATGTTTTTAGGGCTTTTCTGAAGCATTCCCTAATGCGCATATAGCTTTTTGATTAATTCCAGTAAAGGTATTATGACACTGATATTTTCGTTTGTTATAAAAGAACTTAATAGAGTGTATCTCCAAACATTTTGAAATACACCCATTCATTTTGTGACTTTATTTTCTTGGTTTCTTCCATAACAAAAACAATTGCAATCCCAGACCGTTTGTCTTTCAATTTTAAGTGGAAATACTTTTGGTAACATGCTTACATCTAATCATTTAGATTGGGCAGATTCTGCATCCATAGATTCAGTTGTCCATGGGTTGAAACTATTTTTTAACTCCAAAAAACAAACTTTGGGGTTTTTAAAAATCATATATAAGCTGCTCCCCCCTGTGGCCAGAATCGAACATCCCCTCAGAAGAAGGTTAACTTGCCTCTGCGTGTGTCTCTCAGTCTCTGTTTGATGTGTTTATGGGCATTGAATGTTTGCCCTGTGTGTGTTATAATGTGATCCGCCCTGAGTCCCCTTCGGGGTGAGAAGGGCGGAATATAAATACTGTAAATAAATATAAAGGACATCATTTTACAGTGCTATTTATAATGAGACCTGGGTATTCATAGACTTTGTTTTCCAATTTGGGGGGGGGGGGGGGAAGAGATCCTGGAACCAAACTGCAGTAGATATCAAGGGCCCACTATACTATATACTAAGGAACACAATAGGCTTTTATAGTGAATCCTACCAGAAACACAGGCTTCCAATGTCCCTGGAAGCACGATGCACGATTATTATGGTATTTGTCTCTCTCATCAGGTATCCCTCTTTCTTCCCTTTGTGCAAAACACTCAGGAACTGGTAGTTATTGAAAGAACAAGTGTCATAGGGAAGCACAGAGCAATCTATCTCTCCAACTAGAATTTGAAGTTTAGCTGCACAAAGGTAATCTCTGTTTTACAAAAGAGACTGGGCCAGCATCACACTGTTCAGATGGCCCCATGCTGTGCTCTGATGTTACTTTTGATTGACTCCAACACATCTCACAAGAGCTGGATAAAAGGAACTTGAATTCATAGGGAAATAAATTTCCATAAATAACCTCAGGCATGAGCAGAGCTACTCTTAACTTCACTTCACCTCTGCCTGGAAATCAGGTTACAATGTGGGCTGGATCAGGGCTTTTGGATGCTCCTGCCCCAGGAACGTGTACTCTTCTTTCCCCAACCTAGTAATCCTTTCTTCACCTCAACAGTTCTTTGGCCTTGATTGTTTCCTTTTGTTCCAGGTGGACTTCCAAACTCTTAAAGTTGGTGACATTTTGATCTGCTCCCATTGCTCTTAGGAGATGCCACAGCATTTCCAGTAGTCTCCAATGAGGCCAAAAATAACCCTTTGCCAAGAGCATGGAACATAGTATTAAAGCCATAGGTGAATAAAGAAGGTTCATATTCAGAGGCAGTTGGAGTGCAATGGATAAAAATAGGTTTATGGGGAGACAGGTCATTTGGTTCTCAAAATAGAAAAGAAAATGAATGTATTTCTGAGGGAGGGGGGCTCTCTCACTTGGAGAGATGGGGGTCCATTAAATTCCAGCAGAAGTTCTAATAGGGGCCGGGCTGTGGCGCAGCTGGCTAGTAACCAGCTGCTATAAATCACTACTAACCGAGAGGTCATGAGTTCGAAGCCCGGGTCGGGTTAAGCCTCCGACCATAAAAAAAAAAAATAGCCCCGGCTTGCTGTTGACCTAGCAGCCCCGAAAGACATTTGCATCTGTCAAGTAGGGAAAATTAGGGACGCTTTATGCGGGAGGCTAATTTAACTAATCTACAACACCATAAAACTGCTCACGAGGAAAAGAAGAGGAAGAACAGCCACCAATGGACGGTGAAGCAACAGCTCCCCCTGTGGCCGGGAATCGTGAAGCTGGAAAGATGTTAAAAAAATGCCTCTGTGTCTGTCTAAAACTGAATGTTGTTTGTCTATTGGCATTGAATGTTTGCCATATATGTGTTCATTGTAATCCGCCCTGAGTCCCCTTCGGGGTGAGAAGGGCGGAATATAAATACTGTAAATAAATAAATAAATAAATAATATCTATTGCCAAAGCCAAATCAAGAATCCAAAGTGCTAAGAGCGGAGATCAGGCTTTAGCTGTTGTTGAGCATTATAGCCATCATTTATGAGTTTCACAACAGGAACCCAAGAGTCATATAATAATAGAATCATACAATTTGAAGAGTCCGCAAAAGCCATCCCCTGCCAGGTAGGAATACACAAACAAAGTACCATATATACTCGAGTATAGGCCAACCCGAATATAAGCTGAGGCACCTAATTTTACCACAAAAACTCAGAAAACTTTTTGACTCGAGTATAAGACGAGGGTGGGAAATGCAGCAGCTATGGGTCAAATTCAAAAATAAAAATAGATATGAATAAAATTGCATTATTGGAGGCATCCGTAGGTTAAATGTTTTTGAATATTTATATAAAACTGTAATTTAAGATAATAAGACTTTAAAAAGATAATAAGATAAGATAACAGAAGCCGGCCAGGACCCTCACTCGAGTATAAGCTGAGGGGAGCTTTTTCAGCCCTAAAAAAGGGCTGAAAACTAGGCTTATACTCAAGTATATACAGTACTTCCAACAGATGATCATCCAGTTTCTGTTTAAAAATCTCCAAAGAAGGAAACTCCACCAAGGACTCCCAAGGCAGCATATTCCACTGCCAAGCAGTTCCTGCCATTAGGAATTTCTTCCAAATGTTTAGGTAGAATCTCTTTTCTCTTAGTTTGTCATCCTTTCCTTGGTGTCCTAGAGATGCTGTTTCTATTAATTTAATAAACTAAAAATGCATTTTATTTAGTAAATATTTAGTTAATATATGCATTTTATTTAGTAAATGTTTAGTGTGATTCCAAGGTGCATCTGATACAGAAAAGAGATTTTCTTTGTCATAGTACTAAAACTATCTTTTTCTTTTTTCTTCTTTCTACAAAAACCATATGGAACTCCTAGACCCATGTTTCCTTAGTTGTGATCTTTTTGTGGTCTTATTAAGTATGATATAGGAAGATGCATGAATTGGTCTTCTGAGTATTTTGCTGTTAAAATCTACTGTCCTTCTGTTTTGATTGTACCATGTCTGAAGATGTTTTTTTAAGAATGATGTGTGCTGGCTTTTCAACTGTTTTTAAATCTATTACTCGCTGCCTTGGAAGCTTTTACCTGTAAGAAAGATAAGATGGATGGGTACATAAATGTCTCAAGCCCCTGAAAAAGTGTAATTTATTGACTATGTAGCTGCCAGCCATTTATTTCTTCCAGGGCCATCCTTGAATTTCTGTGTGCTTTTTGAGCTTTGAGTCTTACTCATCCTTGTTCATATTAATTTTGCTGCCAGGATTTTTATATTATGAATCCCTCTTATGTCTTCTATATGATTTGTATACACAGTGCATTTTCTTTGATACCTTTCCTTTGGCATCTCTCTCTCTTTTTAAAAAAAACAAGAGACAGAATCCTGCTTCTGGTATTCATGCATTAACTTTTATCGAGGAAAACATCTACGCCTCTTGGGTGACATTGGTATTTTTCTTTTTGTGTATAAGTGCTACAGTTTTAGGATTTTGGGATACAAAAAGGAGGGGGGAAATAGGACTTGTGGGGTTCAGTTTATAGACTAGAAAGCATTAATTTTCTTCCAGATTCTCTCTGTCCTAGGCCAACTTCCTCTTACCTTATCAACAAACCTTGTCGATAAAAGGCTATTTAAAGTCTGGGGTGGTATCACTTAGACACAAGTTCTTGTTTTCAGCCTGGACAAGATTTGCATGGCATGATTTTCCATGGAACATAATCTCTAGTAAAGCAGGAGCCAATTGCACTACAGAATTAACATGATTATTCCACTTGAACTGCCACAATTCCACCCTGAGATCCTGGGATTGGCAATATAGGACATTTTCAAAGCCAGAATCCTCTCAAGTCTCACCAGTACAAACCCTAGGACTTCATAGGTTGGAATCATGGTAGTTCAAATTGCATAGTGTACTATAATTCTGTAGTGTGAGTGAGCCCCAGGATGCTTTGCTCCGGTGTTTGCTCCTTATGAGATGTACTGTACATACAGCTGAGGATCGCATGCTTCATTGGAAGATGGCCACTTTGGTAACAATTATGCTCAGGTCTACACACTTTACCTTGGATGCATCCCTTGACCTTTTCTCTACCCGTTGCTGGAATGGAGCCTTCAAGAGTGCATCTGCACTGTAGAATCAGTACAGTTTTACACCATTTCAAACTTTCATGGCTCAGTGCTATGGAATCATGGGAGTTGTAGTTTTAGAAGGTCTTTAGCTTTCTCTGCAAAAGGGGCTGGTGCCTCACCAAACTACAATTAATTCTGCAGTGTAGATGAAGCCCAAGACTCTTCCTGGAGTAACATCAGACTTCTAGGGCACCTCTACATTATAGAATTAATGCAGCTTGACATTGCTTTAACTGCCATGGCTCAATGCTATGGAATCCTGGGACTTGTCATTTGGTGAGGCACCAGCACCCTTTTGCAGAGGAGGCTAAAGACCTTGTTAACACTATCACTCCCATGATTCCAAAGTATCAAGCCATGGCACTTAAAGGGATTTCTAACTGAATTGATTCTACAGTAGATCACCTCTAGACTCAAGCACAAAAACTAAGGTTTTGATGAAAGAAAAAGTTTTGTATGTTATCTAAAATCTGCAGCTCCTAATTCGTAGAGACATCTTGGCATGGCAAAATGGAACAACTTTTACTGCTGTTCACAATATTCTGGCATTGTGTTCACATGTGAATATCCTAGCTTTGTTGTTTAGATTTTGATGTAAGTCCACCAGTCTAATTTTGGTACCTCCCCAACATTATTTTCTCTACCTTTCTTATCTTTTACATTTCTAAGATGATAGCTCAAGTCATTTCATTCATTTGATTGATTGATTGATTTACAACATTTATATCCCACCCTTCTCACCCGAAGAGACTCAGGGTGGCGTATGAGATCAGAAACTTTTCTCATTTGTGTCTGTATGGCTATGGTTCTTGAAATTGAGAAGTCCTGTTAAGACTTTCTGTATATATTTCAGATTTCAATATTAATGTCCAAAATACATAGTATGATTTTACATAGGATTTGTGCTACATTAGAACAGAAAAGACAAATATCACTTAAGTAAAAGTTTGACTTGTAGGAAGAGGAAATGCTCTCCTACTAAAACTGCTACTAAGCTAGCTAACAATCTAAAAACAATAGCTGAGTGTTCACGTATATATAAACACACACTGTACATTGCTTTGATCTTTATTCAAAAAGCAGTGCAGAAAGATAAATAAAGTAATTCATTACAGGTTTATAAACTGGTGTAGCCAGAATAAACAATGGTTCTAAGAGCAGTGGTTTTCTTTCCCTCTCTGTCTAAGTATTAACTTTCCACCCCAAAGAATAATGCTTATTCAATTGTGTTGTCTTTGGAATCCATACAAGCAACCCCATGAAGTGGATTGTTCTTGCTATCATCATAACACATGCGTGAATACTAACAATTAGCTATAGTGATATGTACATGTAGTTTGGTGAGATACCAGCTCTCTTTGGCAGACAAAACTAAAGACTTTTTAAAACTTCTGTTATAGCTTCCCTCCAACACAAACCATATTCCCAAATGGTAAATGGCCAATTCTCTCTTTTATCTTCCTTCTCCTCCCCTCCTTCATAACATTTAAAAGGGTCGATATTGGTTGGTTATACATGCTAGACAATCCTTCTTGCTCTTCTGTCTACCCCAGGTGGTAATATGGAAATAGTGCTACATGAAGTGCTACATGATCTAAATATTCATTCTCTTTTCTTGTCTTTCCCCCCACAGTGAAATACATGAGAGAAGCCACCCCTTATGTGAAGAAAGGCTCTCCTGTTTCTGAAATTGGATGGGAAACACCACCACCGGAGTCACCACGCTTAGGAAATGCATCCACCGATCCTCTGTCCCAGCTCTCTCTTTCTATAAACAGAGACAAGAAGACAATCCCACTCAAAATGTGCTATGTTACGCGGAACATGGCTGTGTCAGATCCTGAAAACCGGTAAGAGGGAATGTAGGAATTATTGCGCCAAATTGCTATGTGTGTGTGTGTGTGTAAAGAAATCCTTGCAAAGTTGCTTGCTTTCTCTGCAAAAAGGGAGCTGAGCTCTTTTTGCAGAGGCAAGGCCACGCCTAAAACAATGTATCTGTTTGATGGCAGGTGGCTGGGATTGTCAGTTGGAATTTGGGCTTCAAGAGAGAGCACAGAAAAAGACATGCTCTCTCTAGCTATGGTCAAGTAGCATTTTTGAATATGCTATGCTGTATATATTGAATGCTGATTGATTGGTTATTGATCTTATGCAACTACATGGACATTGTAAGATTGCAGAACTGTTTTATATTTCAACTCAACAAGCAAGAGTAAAGTTTCCTTTGTTCTTTTCAATTCCTCTGCCTGGTGTGAGTTTCTTCGCACATGGTGTTAACTGGACGCTACTGATTCCGCTATACTCTCACCTGGTAACAGGAATGAGAAGTGGTAACAGGAATGAGAAGTAGGAAGCTCTTGTTCTCTGTTTAATGCTTTTTCATACACACATTTTGAAAATGTGCCCAATCTGTAGTAGAAGTGACCCCAGTGGAGAAATGGGCAACCAAAATGATCGGGTAAATGAAACTATAGTAAAGCAGAACCTGACAGTATTTGAGTCTTTCTTGCTTAAGAAAAAATGGCAGGCAAGAGTTGAGGTCTGTAGATGCAAACATGACGTAAATAGGCGACTCTAGATGGGGACAATGAAGCTTTGCCCTCTTAACTGCCTGGGAGGACTGCACTACCGAACTGATGTTATATACTTTCTGTAGCCTAGCTGCTACATTTAGCATTAGATTCAAATTCCAAATTGTCTTCAAGGGCAACCCCACTCAGAGGGCATCTACAGTGTAGAATTAATGCAGTTTGAGGCGACTTTAATTGTCATGGTTCAATACTATGGAATGTGGAGTTTAGTGAGTCATCATGTCAGAGAAGGCTGAAGACCTTGGAAAACTACAACCACTGTATTCCATAGCATTAAGCCATGACAATTAAGAGGTATCAAACTATATTAATTCTACAGTGTAGAGTGTAGAGGTGCCTTTGGAGTGCAGCCCCTCCATAAACCTAATTGCAAAGTTGCAATTGCATGGATTACTGTGGCTAAGTTATCCCAGGAATCTTCAGCCATCATATCCAGTAACCATGCTAGCTGCTAGCATCTAGGAGCTGTAGTCCTGAGTTTGTGGGAATACCTTGCTTTCAAACTTCATTTCCTTCCTAGGCAGCTATACACAAGAAGACTGCCAAGTTAAAGTATTTTTTCCCTGCTAACTTGAATTGGAGATATCCTCTTTGCCCCTCCCTCCAAAGTTCTCACACAAGACTTTCTACTTATGGTACCTTCTCTCTTCAACACAATTGAAACCTAGCTACACTTCTGATGTTTCAACAAATCATTAGCTAAGAAAGCAATCCTTGAATCCATGGTGTAGTGGTCTGAGTTATGAACTTATGACTCTGAAGGGTTTGAATCTCTGCTTGGCCATAATAACCCACTGAATGAGCTTGGACAAGTCACTCTTAACTCAGAAAACCTCATGATAGGCTGGCTGTATGGTCATAGTAAGTCTGAAATGACTGGAAGGCACGCAACAACAAAGGAGATAGAGGAGAGATGGCCACTGTTGCTCCAGAGACAGAACATATAGGGAAATTGCTATTTGATAAACCTTCGGAAAAACTTCTTAATGTGGATTCCACAATGAAGCACACTACTTTAGAAGGCAGGATGTGGTGCTTGTGTTCCAAGGAAAAAAAGAAACTTCCTAACTTTTCTAAGCTATAAATGTTTTACATCCCCATTTGAGATGCCAGCTGGTCCTTTGCCTAGAGATTTCTGACTTTTAGGAATAGCAAAAGAAATGGACTGGTGGAAATGAATGATGCATGAAACTTCCAGTGGCTCTTTGCATTTGCTTCCTAATGCTAAAAATAGGGAGAGCTTATTGACCATTATTTATAACATGTGTAGTACCAGCTGTAGCACAGCACACAACTGCTCAGCACAATAGTCCATCTTTCATGCTTCCTAATCAAAGAAGAAAAGGAACTAGAGAAGTTAGAACAGTGGGGGATGGTAATTAGAGAACGCCTTTTCTCCTGTCCTTACTCCCTTTCACATCAAATTACATTTGTTCATATACCGTATGTGGAAAGAAATTGGCTTGAGACTTGGTAGGCTTTGAACACTTGATCACATGAGGGTCTCAAAAGTTGAAGAATTTGCCATTTGGGAAAGGGTGAGGAAGGTAGAAACAGCTGTTCTCAGGGATCACTATCAGAACAGCTGCACCTCGCAAAACTTTATGGTACATTGTTGACTCTGCTGCCATTTTTTAAAAAACTGATGATTAATGACTAGCTAAAGGCAGGCAAGAGAGGAACAAAGAACAGAATGTTTCCGTCATCTCCCCAGCTTCAATCCATTTTACATCTCTCACGTATTTCCAAACTTGGGAATTTGCTTCTTGCACTTTAAATCCCAACATTCCCCCTTCCGTTTCCTGACCCAGGTGTTTGCTGTGGTCTCCGCAACTTCACTGAATGGCTTGAAAGCAACACTCAAGCCATCCTCCTCTTCAGCTATTGGGTCTATTGCAGCAGTTCCCAACCTTTGGTCCTCCAAGTGTCTTGAATTTCAGCTCCCAAAATTCCTAAGAGCTGGTAAGCTTGCAGAGATTTCTGGGAGTTGAAGTCCAAAACAACTGGAAGACCAAAGATTGGAAATTATTGGACTATTGCCATGGATAGAAAAAGGGTGGCATTGGGTCCTCTTCTTGGTTCTCAGTTGTCCAGAATTAACCATGACTCCCAGACCTGAAGAAAGATGTAAGTGAAGCTCTCTTGTAGGCTCTGTTTTAGGTATAATTTATGTTCACTCCGTCCTTTGTTATTGACAGGAAATAAGAACTTTTGAGCCTCCCACACATTAAGATGTTTTATCAGGTTTTGTTGGTTTTGTTTCCTGTGGAAGATCTGAGCTCTCAACTGATGTTCTCTGGTCAGTGTCAGACGATGTGCAAAACCCTTGCTGTACCCTGTACTAAAACCACCTCTATAAGAGAAAACATCTTACCAACATTTTAGAAATGACTCCTTTAGTTTATGTAGCTCCTCCAAATCAGAATGCTTTTGCAGCCATTTGATGTTAAATACCAATTATATTACTACTAACTTCATTGATAATGCAGAATGTTGCAAAAGTATTTTTGTTCTGAGGCCTCAGTTATGTTAGCCTTCAGGGAGGGAATTCTTTCTGATCCCCTTTATCTATTTATTTGAATTCTTCCCTGCATGATGAGATCAAGGGAAATCAGTATTGATTGGTTAAAATAACTTCAAACAGTACAAATATTTTCAATAGACTGGAAACAGATTGAACAAGTTACCAAGTTAAAAATAAGTTAAGAAAATTAAAACAGTTCAAAACCATGTGCATAGATATTTTGGTGTGAATGATAGTTGTTAGGCCACCAAAGACTCAACAGTCCTCCATTGGAGTGCCACAGCTCAGAAGGCTCCCCCCACCATCCGGATGCAGAGAAATTGGACTCATTGATGGGGCATAGAGAAAGGTCATTCCAGAACCTGGGCAGATACATATTAGGGCAGTGGTTTTCAACCTGTGGGTCCCCAGGTGTTTTGGCCTACAACTCCCAGAAATCCCAGCCAGTTTGCCAGCTGTTAGGATTTCTGGGAATTGAAGGCAAACACATCTGGGGACCCACAGGTTGAGAACCACTGTATTACGGGATCCACTCCTTCCAGTATCAAGTCTTCGTACCGTTTCTTCAAGGCATCAGGAATGGGTACAATGAGTAGCCCTTCAACCACAGTTTGTCTGCAACAACCATAATCTTGAACCAGTATACTCAGTCCAGCAGCTTCAAGAGAGTTCACAATTCAGCCTGCTTTGCCTTTAGAAATATGTGATAGATTATATTGGTCATGGTCTGAGTTTTATAGGATTAAAATTGGGACCAGGCAGTGATTTCCTGTGCCACTAAAGTTGCTGCTCGGAGGAGAAGATACAGGCAATTCTGTTACAATTCATAGCCCTTCTAGTCAAGGAGAGTGAGGTAACAGATTTGCACATGTCTGGTGTTTCTGGGTGTCTCTACTGTCAGTCCGAACAACTTCTCATTAGATTCAGGGTTTAATACCTTCAATTTGCCTAAAAATTGATCTTTCACTTTTCAGCCAACTTCCAAAATTGACCACAGATAATTGCTGCCTGAGAAGAAGCATCAAATGGTGTCCTTCTACTCATTCTAGACCAATGGTTCTCAACCTGTGGGTCCCCAGGTGTTTTTGGCCTACAACTCCCAGAAATCCCAGCCAGTTTACCAACTGTTAGGATTTCTGGGAGTTGAAGGGCAAAACATCTGGGGACTCACAGGTTGAGAACCACTGTCCTAGACAGAACTATCCAAGGCCAACCAAGTTATTTTGACACACAAATAAAAATATTCTACATGTAATCTCTCCTTGGCAGTAAATAACAATTTGAACATATAGCAAGTAGTTGTCCATTTTTTATAATATCCAAAATCTGACTGAGGCAGCCATCCCACTCTGCCTAATGGTAGGGTTGGCCATGGTACTTGTTGAGCAAAATACTTTGATTGTGACAGAGACAAGAATAACCTTTCTATAAAAATTTTAATGGAAAGCCCTAACTCCCCAATTCCTAGACTTTGACTTTTCTCACTTGCCCAGTTATCTAGGAGTAACCTCAGCAATTATAGCAGAATCAGGATCGTGTGAGATCGAGAGCCGTTCTGACTTTTAGGGGTCTTACAAGAGAAACCTGCTCAGGAAAATCCCAAATTTTAGGATCAAAATAATAGATCTGTATTACTGGTGCAAATCAGGTTGCTTAATTGCATAATGTTCTTGGCACCCAAATGCACCCCTGTGCATGCCACACTGTGTTTCTGTCAGGAAACCACTGCTATTTTAGAATCTGGCCCCTGACAAATGTAAGCTCCTTCTAGTAATGCATCACACTCATGTCCATAAAAGCAAAATAGCTTGGCAGAGCCTGTAGCAGAGCTATGTACATATAAGACATCTGGAAATCGTCTCTAACAAGCAGAGTATCCAAATATGGGTACAAGGGTTTTTTACACATGGCCCCATATGAAACACATCATGCTACTGTCATATTGTAAAATGATGTTTAAGAACCTAAAATGCAAGCAAACATGTGTGTGATGTGAGGAATATGATGAGGCTGCCCAACAGAACCAGGTGTTCATGTCATGTCATAAGAAGAGAAGAACAAAATGTACATTCACCCTGTTGTGCTAATGGATTGATTTTCTGCTTTTGAAAAAAAAGGCAGGTTGGGTCAGTGAGACACATTTTGGTTGGAATACAGTTTCCAATCTCTTTTCGCACAGTAACATGGGGCTCATCTACAGGCTAGCCCAGTAAATCTGGACTGGTGTAGCCTCAAATCCAGCATGTACATTTTGAATCCGGTGCCATTGTCACCAGATTCTTGATGGTTTGGGATTGCATTGGTTCTGCTGGGATGTTACAACCCTGTGTTGCTACTGCTGCTCTTAGCCATCCTAGGTGCTCCATCTGAGTGCCAGACTGTTGCCTGTTGAATCTGCTGATGTCGGATAGGGGCACCTATGCAACTGGGAAGAAGGAAGGAGTTGATCTAGGACAGTGGTTCTCAACCTGTGGATCATAGAATCATAGAATAGTAGAGTTGGAAGAGACCTCGCGGGCCATCCAATCCAACCCCCTGCCAAGAAGCAGGAAATCGCATTCAAAGTACCCCAACGCTGACCATCCAGCATCTGCTTAAAAGCCTCCAAAGAAGGAGCCTCCACCACACTCCGGGGCAGAGAGTTCCACTGCTGAACAGCTCTCACAGTGAGGAAGTTCTTCCTGATGTTCAGGTGGAATCTCCTTTCCTGTAGTTTGAAGCCATTGTTCCGCGTCCTAGTCTCCAGGGCAGCAGAAAACAATCTTGCCCCAGATGTTTTGGCCTTTAACTCCCAGAAATCCTAACAGCTGGTAAACTGATTGGGATTTCTGGGAGTTGTAGGCCAAAACACCTGGGGACCCACAGGTTGAGAACCACTGATCTAGGGAAAGGAGTAGTGGTAGTGGTGCCCATCTGGATTGTAGATCAGGCCAAATAGGACCTGAAGCTCTGGGATATTCTGGAGTATCAAACCGACTTTGGAGCAACCCCCAAATTTACCAGAGATGCAGCAAAATCAGTTTAAAGTTAAAATACTCATCAGAAGCTGTTGTACATTGTGAAGACAGCCAGTGGTCCATTCACAGTGACTATGGGTTTTGGGACCATTGTAGACAAGTTTATGGAAAGGATTTAGATGACCTTGCTGAGGACTGAAAGTATGTTGCCAGAGATGGCATATAAGGATGTGGTTCTAACATTGCTTTGTCATAGGTTTAAGATCAGATATTGAATGGTGTCAAATGTTGTGGTGCTGAACCCTATTGCTCAGGCTGAACCCCAGAGTATATTCACTGCCTTCCTGGCATAAAATCTACCAGGCACCACTCCTGACATTTTAAAAGTCAACATCAGCATTAGTTTATTGCTACATGCCCAATTACAGAAGACTTGGTTCAGCTGTATGAAACATTGGCAGGTATAAGGCACAAGTCTGGTAGGTCCGGGTTTAAATCCCTCTCAGCCATAGAAATCCACTAAGCAACCTTCTTCAAGTCACAATCCCACAGAGGAAGGCAATGGCAAACCTTCTCAAAGCATATCTTATTTTTTCAAGACATTTGTGCATTGCCTCCCAGACCACAAGGGCTCCAAAGGCTATGAACAAACCACAAATAACAACACAATATGAAGCTGAAGGGGGAAATGATTTGCTGCGGGAACTTATGGAAATCAAAGACTCTTAATGATCGAAAGCCCAGGAATAAAATATTAGAGTGCATGTAAAGAGGTAGAAGCACTAAATCATGTGAGTGATTTACTATAAAGTCACCATAAGTCAGAGGAGATGTGAGCACATTCAACAACACCAACAAACATGAAACATCCCTATGCATTTCAATCCTACAAATACATCTTCCTCTACTGTAAAGCTAGCTATAAAGAAATCAGCCCATACCTTAAAGGTGAACTGGTCTTTAATGTAAGTTAAAGGAGAAATTGCAGTTGGAGCCAACTTCTTCATCTTTTTAAAACCAGTCAGAACACAAATGGTTTGTATCAGTATGATCTGAAAGAAAATATAGCACTCGATCTACAGGGTTAAAATGTCAGGAAATGCTGAAGTACATGTTGTTACTATCTGAGGATCCTTCCACAAAGTCATATAACGCAGAATATCAAAGTGGAATAACCCACAATATCTGCTTTGAACTGGGTTATCTGAGTCCATACTGCCCTATATCCCAGTTCAAAGCAGATAATGCAGGGTCTTATTCAGCTGTGTGGAAGGGGCCTTAGATGCAAGGGAAAAAACTGAAAATAGCACATACTTTGTGGAAAATAAAAGAACATGTATTATTTAATCAGAAGGAGTTTCATATAGTCAGAGCAATAAAAGCTAAAAGCAAATATTGGAATCAATTTAAACTTCATAATAACACTGAAAGTAATTGAACTCCATCATGTCCTTTGGAATTATTCTCCAGTGCTTTAGACTATCTTAGATTAAAATCTTTCTGCTCTCCACAGCAAGTCTTTGGCTTAAGCAGCCTTTCACTGTTGCAAAAGAGAAATCGTTTCACTGAAATGTATCTTCAGTATTTTACCAATTTTCATTGGAAAAATGAGGAAAGCCCTTAAGGGAAAGAAGCTAAAAAGTGTGTTTTCCCCTTCATATATATTTGCCAGGCCAATAATAGTTTTGTTGTAGAAGATTAAAGAATAGTAATAAAGCTCCGCATTTTACCTTCAATAGTGGACAGCTTCATGCTTCCAAGAAACTCATGCGCCTTGCGTGAGGCCGATCGCTCATTCCTGATAAAACAGGCTTATTATAGCTGCGAATATGATCCATTAAGACATTAAATCTAACAAGCATTGCTAAGAATTTTTCTGGATTCATGTTTTAATATAAGATTAAGCCATTCACAGCTCCTAGACACGCATCAGTTTGTGAGACGAAATCCAGACCTTTCTAAGCTTCTGATGCAATTTGCCAAACAACTTCACTTCCATCAAAAGTTGTAAAAATATGTACTTTAAAAAACAGGGTCAGTGGAGAAATGAGAATAGAATGTATCTGTTTGAAACAGGAGCTATGATACATCCTTTTGTTGTTGTTTATTCGTTCAGTCGCTGACTCTTCGTGACCTCATGGACCTTCCCACGCCAGAGCTCCCTGTCAGCCGTGGCCACCCCAGCTCCTTCAAGGTCAAGCCAGTCCCTTCAAAGATACCATCCATCCATCTTGCTCTTGGTTGGCCTCTCTTCCTTTTTCCTTCCATTCCCCCCAGAATCATTCTTTTCTCCAAGCTTTCCTGTCTTCTCATTATGTGGCCAAAGTACTTCATCTTTGGCTCTAATATCCTTCCCTCCAGTGAGCAGCCGGGCATTATTTCCTGGAATATGGACTAGTTGGATCTTCTTGCGGTCCAAGGCACTCTCAGGATTTTCCTCCAACACCACAATTCAAAAGTGTCTATTTTCCTTCGCTCAGCCTTCCTTATGGTCCAGCTCTCGCATCCATAGGTTACTATGGGGAATACCATTGCTTTAACTATTAAACTGATAAGAACAGATACTACACTTGATCTTAGTCAAAAGGCCGAGAAGCGATGCCATTGCTTTAACTATGCAGACCTTTGTTGCCAGTGTGATGCCTCTACTCTTCACTATTTTATTGAGATTGATCATTGCTCTGCTTCCAAGCATCTTCTAATTTCCTGGCTGTAGTCTGCATCTCTAGTAAACTTTGTGCCTAGAAAGACAAAGTCTGTCACTGCCTCCACGTTTTCTCCCTCTGTTTGCCAGCTATCAATCAGTCTGGCTGCTATAATCTTGGTTTTCTTTATGTTTAACTGCAACTTTTGCACTTTCTTATTTCACCTTGATGATAAGGCTCCTCAGCTCCTCCTCGCTTTCAGCCCTCAGAATGGTATCATCTGCATATCTAAGGTTGTTAATGTTTCTTCCAGCAATTTTAACTTCAGCTTTGGATTCATCAAGCCCCGCATGTCACATGATGTGTTCTGCATACAAGTTGAATAGGTAGGGTGAAAGTATGTAGCCCTGGCGTACTCCTTTCCCAATCTTGAACCAGTCTATTGTTCCATGATCTGTTCTTACTGTAGCTACTTGGTGAAGTTTCACCCAGAAAAAAAGATTCTGATTCAACATGGACTTGAGTTGAAACAAATTAATGCTGTGGAAATGGGAACCTTGGTAAGGTTTGACAGATCTGTCTCTTTGTACTCTTGAATACTTCTGATCTTGGGAGTGGAGATGAAGTTAAGTAATACACTCGGCCCTCCACATTTGTCAGGGTTAGGGACATGGGAAATTGAAAATCTGCAATTTTTTTAAAAAAAATGTAATTTTACACTTGAGAGAATACCTTTATAAGAATGTCTGGTTAATTTCTACTAAAACCTGATTATATAATCTCAGTGGGGGACCTAGAAATTCCTAATGTGATGTTCTCTCTAGAAATTTCTAGGTCATCCAGTACGACTCTATGGTCTATAGAAAACCTAAAATACCTATAGATAAAATTTTAATCAACTTTGGACCAATCAAATCCATAAAAGTCAAATCCAGAAATGTGTCAGCCCAACTGTAGTGATCTTTGCCAATGAAGTCTGGATTGATTTCTGGCAAAACACTAATATGGCATGGCTGGACTTGCAAAATAAAATTCTAAAATCAGGACAGTAAATAAAGAACAACACTCAAAAAACAGAGGAATTCCAGACAGGAAACAATCAACGATGGCTAACACCTCCTAACAAAGGATTCCCCCAGCCAAGCTTTAAAGCTGCAAGACTATTCAATGCTAATCAAGGTTGCCAATTGCAACATTCACAATTGCCTTTAACAGGCAAGAGTTCTTTCTCCTACCCTGGGCATTCCCACTTGCCTAGCTTCCAACACCTCACAACCTCTGATGATGCTTGCCATAGATGTGGGTGAAATATCAGGAGAGAATGCTTCTGGAACATGGCCATACAGCCCGGAAAACTCACAGCAACCCAAAAATAACCCTTGTTCTATTCCTAGAATCTCCAGTCAAAATTAATCAAGTTGAAGACAATAGGGAAGACTCTTCTCTGCCTCAGTCCTTGGAAAACTGCTGCCTTTCAGACTAGATAACGCCAGTGTCTCAGTGGGCAAACCAAGTGGCAGCTTCATATGTTAATTGTAATATATTATACATTTGAAAAAAGGTAAATGGGAGGAAATAAATTAATACAGAGCCCCTTTCTTTCCTCAGTTGCTATTCTCTGTTTTTAATGAGGCCCTGCATCCTCCTTACCTTTCCTTATGATTAGCTTGAAAAGAAAAAAGCTTTCAAGATGAACAGTGAAAACATCTCACCAAGGTGCTGATCTTTGCTCTTTTTTAATGAATAGCATTATTTGCACGTGAGTCCATCCATTTTTCTTCAAGGAGGAATCACAGCGTAGCGATAGTATACCTATCAGCAGCTTGGATGTTGTCTGCAACAAAAACTATGGTAAATCCCCTCTTTGTTCTGTAGATTAAATAAATCATTTTTGACCCCTGTTTGATGATACTATATCATTTGCAGTACACATGTGACAAAAGTAACCCATCATCAGTTCTGGTAGTAATTTATAGTTATTTCACAGGATAGTTTAAAATAGGACCCTTCCTTCTGGAAGACAGCTGGGGTCTTGTCCAGTTATTCTGAGGCCAGTCTGGAGAAGAAATGCTCCAGCCAGGATTAAGAGCTCTTTAACGCTTTGTGTGTGTAAAGAAGTGTGTTTTTATTTTGATTTATAGATGTCATGTTTAATTTCGTTTTAAAAGTCATGTTTAACTATGTTTAAAAGGGTAAGTATTAGTTACCAGTGCGTGGGGGATGGTAGCCAGCTCAGCATTCTGAGGCAGGTTGCCATAGTCACGAGGGCAGAGCCAACCACCATTTGGAGGAAAAGGAGGGAATGTTCTAAAAACAGTTTAGTCTGTGATCTGAGTCACAGGGAAGACACTGGTTCCAGGTGAGGGAAACCAGGGAAGCTCAGATCTCTAGTTGTGTCAAATTAATCAAGTTAAGTGACTTGTTTGGGTTTATTCGTAGAGTCTGAGTGGTAAGGGGAAGCAATCCCAGTTAGATCCAAAGTGATCAGTTGATAGCTTTGGTTGTAAGAGAAGAAAAAGGTTTAGACTGCTCAAGGAAAGGAGAAAGTATTTTGAAAGTGGATTCATCATAAGTTATATTTGCAACGGTTGAAGAAAGTTTAACTATGAGAAGTAACATTGTAACCACTAAGCTCTGTGCCTGAATAAACTTTTTAGTGTTCTTCAACATCCAAGCCTCTGTCACACATATTCTAAACTAAGTTACGCTACCATCTAAAGCGAATAAGAAGAAAAAGGGAAAAAAGATTCCCCTCTGCCTGAGATCTCCACAATTTGGTGGCAGCGGATATAGATATATATAATATATATATATAATTAATAAATAAAAAAATCATCCATCTCCACATCTCCGCAATTGGTATAAGAGGTGGGATTTCAAAAGATTCCCCCCTGCCTGAGTTCTTTACAGTGTGTGATCCATGGAGATGGTGGGAAGAATCTTCATGGTCCAGGATGGCAAAAGCGATTGGACCATCACCTTACAATTCCTGTTATTGTTGCCAATGGCTGCAGAGCTTCAAGAGAGCTCCTGGCTATTAGGCATCTCATGCTGACATCCATCCTCCTGGTCATGTGAGCACCTCTCATAATATCAAAATGGGACACCCGCAAAGCTTTCCTGACAATACTAGTATAGGCCCAGTCTTTCCACCTTTCCCTGTACTGACAAGCACAGGAAGACATGGTGACAAAGGTCCACATGGACAGTGGACCGCTTTGCATTGGAGCCAGTCTGTCCAGGCTGGTGTTTCACCTAAACTCCAGAGTATTCCTTGATTTTCCTTGAGTCCCTTTAGGTAAGAAAGGTGGGGTAAAAATGTTGTAAATAAAATAAATAAATAAATCAGTTCAAATCAGTTTATCCTTTTTTCCCCTCCAAAGGGAATTTTTATTAATCATTATTATTTTATAATACATAATCATAGTTACCATACATTTTCCTTTTCCATTCCCTTCTCCCTCCCCCACCCCCACCCCACCTCCATCCCTGTTGACAACTTAAACCTTATTTTCTTGTTACACGAGCCTTCTTTCCATTCTTTCCAATTTTTCTTCCAGATTTTGTCATATGGTTTAACAATCTGTAGCTATCTGCTAAATAGAGTCCATATTTCTTTAATTTTCTTCTGTTTGTCTGACTATGTTTTTTGCTTCTTATAATGTCCATAAGATCCAGTTGTATTTGATCCCACATATATTCATACCATTTTTCAAGTGTCCATTTCTTTTTATCCTTCCACCCCCATGCTATTACTGCGTGTGCAGCTCTAAACATTATCATCATTAATTCTTGGTCTTGGTCCTTAATTCTTCTATCTCCATATATCCCTATTAACAGAATTTGCATATTTATATCAAATTTTGTTTTGGTATGTAATTCAACCTGGGTTACAATTTGGTTCCAATTTTTTATCAGTTTATCCTTTACAAAGGAAGGCCCTGGACATCATGTAGACAGTTTTTGGCTAATGTAGGACAAGCCCTAGGGGTGCTTCTGCACTGTAGAAAAATGCAGTTTGATAACACTTTATCTACCATGACTCAATTCTATTAACTAAGCTGTTGTATTATAAACGCTTTAGCCTTCTCTACCAAAGAGTGCTGGTGCCTCACCAAATTACAAATCCCATGATTCCATAACATTCAGCCATGGCAAATAAAGTAGTGTCGAACTGCATTAATTCCATGTTGTAGATGCACCCTTAGTAATGCTTTCCTTGAAATTATACTTTGGAATCCTCCTAACAAGGCATTTTGTCCTTCCTATAGCAGGGCTCAAGGACGGCACTTCCAAAGTGTTAATTTTTGTTAGCAGGAAAGAGAAATGCTGCGATATTTTCCATTGGCAGCAGGGCTTTCATAGAGATTTTGTTTTGTTTTATTTTATGGTTATGAAGTCAGCCAAATGGTTCCTGAGAAAATGTGATATCATTCATATTGATTGTTAAGCGAGAGCGGCGCATATAGGAAGGCAGCCATCTTGCGTATAGATGTGTAATTCCTTTGGGTCAAGGCAGGCTTCCATCAAAAACTGTTCTTCTCGCAGTGTTTACATGACTGTGGCGGAGTGGGTGGATAAACACAGCTGGGGCACTGCCTTACATATTTCCAGGCAAGGGAGACTTGAAAAGAGAAATTATATCACCAAATTGTAGATAAGCATAATGTTATGTTTTCAGATGGGAATCCAATCAGGCTTGCAAATAAAGAAAAATCCAAATTGAAATAGTTGGAATTCTTTCTTCAATTGGCACTGTCTCATTAGAGACAAAGCATTCACACAGCATATCCATAACTATTCAGTATATTTATGTATTCTAAAAGCTAGGCAGAAAAAAATATGTACAGATATATCT
This sequence comes from Anolis carolinensis, assembly GCF_035594765.1. NCBI lineage: Eukaryota > Metazoa > Chordata > Lepidosauria > Squamata > Anolidae > Anolis > Anolis carolinensis. Next base: position 18,438,668 of record NC_085844.1, read on the forward strand.
ACAACAACATTGTTTTCAGGGATGCCAGTTTTTCAGTGGACTCATCTTTAAAAGCTTCTGTTCCCTCATATTTCTTGGAAAGTGAGAGCAAAAATGTATTGATAAAAATGTAGGTGTAAGCTCTTTAGGGCAGGCACCCTTTCCCCTTTTTGCATCCATCAACCTGTAAAGTATCATATTTGCTGACCATGTTTGATAAATTAATAATTTGATTCCCATTGGTAATAATGCTTTAACTGTTTAAAGTACCAACTGCCTTATTGGGTAGGAATGATATGAGTCATAGTCCAATAACATCTACAAAGGCATGTATTTTCCACCCACATCCATGGAAGTGACTTCTGTTAAGCCTTTGACTTTTTGGAAAAATAATACAAAGTAAAAAAAAACACTATAAATTTTTCAGGTACATGCAAAATGAGCTTCGTATCCATGTGGATATGTTCCTGGACTTCACACAGGTACATGAAACAAGAAACTTTTCTCTAGCCTGAGGCTGTAGATGAAGGTATTATAATTCACATGGAAGTATAATGTCCAGTGAATTGTGTACATGTATATGCAGTCCTCTGAAATTGGGATGTTTTTCAGTGGTTTTAAGTGCTAACCTCACTTTTACCCTGTGTTTTTTTTCCCTCTTCTTCTCCAGGCTTGTTGAGGTTCATTCTCCTGATGCCAAACACACTCTGGTTTTACGGAGCAAGGATTCAGCCACTGCCCAGGCCTGGTTTCAGGCAATCCACTCTTGTGTCAGTGAGCTCATTCCCAAGGTCGTCTCCGAAGTCAGAGATCAGCTGGGGAAGAATGGAATCGCTGGAGGCCGAGAAATTAGGCATCTAGGGTGGCTGGCCGAAAAGGTAAAGTCCAAGGGTTTCCTCTTCTCTTCAACACCCTCTCTCGATGTTGTGAAAACTGTTTTGTAGAGATAAATGGAGAATCTAATGTTTTGTTTCATTTGAGCAGTTTTTCCTATGGACTTCATCAGACGGGTCTAGGGTTCTGTTTCCATGTTCTTTGGAAACGAAGCCCCACGTGAGTCCCATGTAGGCCATCACATGATGAAAGGGTACTTCCAGTGGGACTCTGGGGGGCTCCATTCCCATTGTGCATGGAAACGGAGCCCTACACCTGTCTTCACAAGTTGGCTGTTACCCGACTCCAAAGGAAGAAAAGTGGGGAAAAGACGGGCATCTACCGTGTTTCCCCGAAAATAAGACAGTGTCTTATATTATTTTTTGCTCCCAAAGATATGCTAGGTCTTATTTTCAGGGGATGTCTTATTTTTCCATGAAGAAGAATTCACATTTATTGTCAAAAAAAAGAAAGAACATTTATTATATACTGTACAGTAGTTGTCATCACAAACCAGTATAACCAGACAAACTGTGAATCCTATCAAGAATTTCTTGTTACTACCATTATTTCTATGGTACGTACATTTACCGATCCTGCATGCTCTGATGTTCTGTTTAGTGGGCATGCTTCTAAGCAAAAACTTTGCTAGGTCTTACTTTCGGGGGAGGCCTTATATTTAGCAATTCAGCAAAACCTCTACTAGGTCTTATTTTCTGGGGATGTCTTATTTTAGGGGAAACAGGGTATGCAGTAAGGATGTGGGATAATGTGTTGTCGAAGGCTTTCATGGCCAGGATCACAGGGTTGTTGTATGTCTTTCGGGCTGTGTGGCCATGTTCCAGAAGTATTTTCCCCTGACGTTTCGCCCACATCTATAGTAGGCATCCTCAGAGGTTGTGAGGTATGTGGGATAGCTGGCCATTCCACAAGACAGGGAAAGACATGAGGGAACAGGATAGGATGGTTTCCTTTGCTTTCTCCCTGTTCATGGGATGAGGTCCTATGTTTTATTAGTTTTCAGTTGTTTCTTCATGGAGTCTCATGAGATTCTGCAACATTTATATTGGCCCCATTCGTATAGGTTGCTGTGAATCTTTCGGGCTGTGTGACCATATTCCAGAAGCTTTCTCTCTTGACATTTCACCTACATCTGTGGCAGGCATCCTCAGAGGTTGTAAGGTTGCCTGCCACAGATATGGGTGAAACGTCAGGAGAGAAAGCTTCTGGAACATGCCCATACAGCCTGAAAGACTCACAGCAACCCAGTGATTCCGGCCATGAAAGCCTTTGACAACCCATTCATATATATGCGGAATTAAGTAAAATGTACATGAGCTACATAATCATCATTATCATCATTGGCTATTTTAAATTGCCCTGCCAGATGAAAGTCTATTAATTTGGGTGCCCAAATATTCCTCAGATTGAGCATCTGTATCAGTTCCCAGGCACCAGGCACCAAACATTGTTTCCTGTGTATTAAAAACAATTCTGGACACTCCACTCAGATCACCCCAAAAAAAATCCCATACCTCCCATGTGACCTATACATTGATTTCGACTATCCCACGCTCATCCAGTCATTCTAAATGTATCCATTTATGATTAGTATGGCTACAAACAAACAATTTTATTCATTCAATTACAGCAAATTATATTTTTAAATCGCTAAAGCTTTATAGCCAGTGAAAACAGAATTGGGGTGCCCCACAGTTCCTCATTAAATTTCAGGTATAATGTGCAGGCTGTATTTTAACTCACAACCTTGCAAATGCTCCAGCTGGTCAAGCCAAAACAGTTGAAAAGGGATGCTAGTGCAAGCCTACCCTCCACATGTGCTGAAAATTCATCCATTCATTCCAGTGATGCAGTGATAAACAGATTAAAATTTAACTTATGTAGATTAGCATAAATTTATATTTTTCTTTAAAAAAAAAGAAGGTGCAATGAATCAATTTATTTAACAATTTAACATAAATGTGTTAGCACTAACTATGATGTTTCAGATCTACTATTCTGGGATATTGTACTTGGTGTGCAGGTGTCACAGAGGATGTGCAAGGCACATCTTGCCCCAACACACATTTAGTGTATACATGGAGAAATATATAAGAAATAGTACAGTAGGTATGGGCAACTGTGTTGGGGTGGTGGCCAATCTTTATCCCTGCACCCACAGTGGGCATCACTGATATATTCTGGATGACTTGCAGTGATCATAGGACACTTCCAGTTTTGATGTTGAAGTCCCGCCTCCCAGTTTTTTGGGGTATTCTGTTTGATAATATGTTAATCGTTGTTTATGTAAGAAACAAAGCACAGCTACTGCTTGGTTGCATAAAAATGTGTGGTTCTGTGGTTTAAAGTATTCTTAAGTCTGGACTCTGTGATTTTCTTTCAGCTTCTTACCATTTTTCTAATGCATGTTTGGGTTGACTCTGGAGTCTTAGAGGTGACATATCTCCTGATACAGTAAGAGTGTTCCATTTGATTCACATTTGCAAATGGGATCTGTGTTTGGCATCTTTCTAGAAAATATGATGCAATGTTAAATTTCAGGACAGCAAATATTTTTCATACTGATTGACCGTTCTGCTGTTGGAGATGGTGGTATTATAAATAGTTATGATGATCCCATTGAAACTTAAAGGTATCTCAGCTGTTCTTAATGTCCCAAGTCTTCAGACTCAGCTTTTTTGATGAACAGCTTTGCAAAAGAAAGTCAGTCCCTGTGGCTACTGAGCTCTTTGCCCATTTAGGGTTTCAAGAGGAATGGAACTTGGATGCTACTCAGAACTGTAAGCTGATGCCGAAGTGTGAAGCTTTCATAACACTTGGTTGCCCTTTGTCTGGTATGCATCGCATGTCTGTTATTCACCTTCAACTTTATGTGACCCGTGCCAGACAGTTCTACTTGAGATCAATTAAATTAAAGTTGTAAGGAGTAAAGAGTAAGGAGTAAAGAGTAACTGCAAAGAAACTAGGGAATGTGTTTTTCCTGTTTGTGTTGTTATTGTTTCAACGCTGTATCAAACTTGTAGCCTTTTGATTGCTTGCAAGACCCCAATTTTGTTGTTTCTTGAAAAACAATATTGACTTTTCCAGCTCTCTTATTTTTGTAAATAACAAAGTTGGGGAATTTCTTCTCGTAATGAAATTCTGCCATAGTGGATTGGTAAGATTTATTTATTTTGAACCTGCAAGTACATATTTTCAGTTGTACCATTTGTCAAAATAGTGTGATATGTATGCATGTGTTTATGTCTCTGTGTAGCTCTTATTCCAACCTTACTGTGTAGGGTATTTATGGTGCAAGAACAAGTGAAAGACAGAGAGAAGGAACATTTTAGTACAGCAGGAACAATCCTTTAGCAAGTGTCAATGTTGTCTGTGAAAACATACATACTATATAATTCAGCAGATAAATAGCTATGATGTGGTTACATGTGCCTTACAGAGAATAACATGTAACCACTCATGCAATAAATGAAGGGTAAGAACATTAAATAGTGCTCTTATACTGTATATCTAACCAAAGTTGAATGAAATCCATCATTCTGTTCATACAGTAGCCATCCGGATGGCCCAGTAAAGGACATGAGCACAACAGCACCCTCTTCAGTGATACTCAAAGGGGAGGTTTATGGGCCAGCTGTTGGTTCATGGCAATTTTCCAAGAAGAATAGAAACAACTAGACACAAAGACTGTGGCAGCCCTTGGCACATTAAATACGGTAACTCTGCTGGTTCCTCACATCAGAGAGCATAGGAGGCACCACACAGTTCCCAGCAACTGATACATAGAGCCATGCTTCATTTTTTACTGTAGATGTCTATAGATCAAGGATGGAAATCATGCAGTATTCTAGGTGGTCCTGGAGATCTACATACTTCCATCAGTTGTGACTAATATAGGCAGTGGTGAGGAAAGGTGTGAGCTACAGTCTAGCAACCCCTGCATGATTCTCACTCTTTCCATAGACAATGTTTCTTCCTTTTTTATTAATTTCTCTCTCTGTGTGTACACTACATGTGTTGCCAGTTGTTGCCGATCTTCTGCAGAAACTGATTTTAGCCTACTCTACTATTGCATTTTGCCACACTGCCAGTTTCTACACTTATGAATTAATCAGCAAGCAAGCACAATTATCTTGTTTGTAAAGGTTATTTTGAAGTTTTGGATGTTGTACAGCAATAGAAGCCACCTGGGTAATAACAGACAGAACAGTTGATTTGCATGTATAAAGGTACCATGGATGAGAAAGAGGTCCCCAGAGCTGCTGAAGTGGCTCACCACAGCGTTAACAGGAACCAAATGATAAGGAGTGATAAGGAAGACTCATTGTCTGAGACTTCAGAAGACATTTCCAGTGAGAAAGCAGAAACATTGGACTTCATGGACAAATAGAGAAAACCAGACTAGATGAACTGATACAGAGTAACAGGTTAAGGGAGCAAGCAAAGAATTCTAGGCTAGTTGAATACATAGAAACTTCAGGATAGATGGCAAATAGAGAGACCTGAGTTAGATGAACAACAGTGACTGGGCTTGGTGGACAAATAGAACGGATGGATCACAGAAACCAGGGTTGGTAGACAAATAGAGAACAGTGATAACTAGTTATTTGACCATGTTAGGTGGGCAAATAGAGAGAATAGAACTAGATAGATATCAGAGATCACGTTAGATAGATAAATAGAGAGGACTGGTCTGAATGGATAACAGAGAATACAGGGCTGGATAGACAAAAGGGAAAGCACTGAGCTAAATTGGCCTGGCCTGGCCTGACCTAAAGCAGATTTCTGAATTTATTATAGAAAAAGGTACCAGAAGTAGTGCATGATAGATAATAACAGCACCCCTTTCCCTCCCCATCCTTCTCAATTTTTAATGAGGCTCTGTATTAGTTGTCATTCTTATCTTCCCTGGTGATTAGCTTGAGAAGCAAACTCTTTCAACATGTGCAGCAAAAAACATTCTGCCGAGGTGCTGACCTTTGCATTTTTGATAAACTCGTTTGAGAATGAGTCCCAAGACCAAAGACATTGTTGGATCAATCACACTGGAAGGAGAAATATTTTTTGGCCTGACCAGTTAATGTGCAGCTAATGAGTTGTATGGTGTGCACATTAACCTCAGACCTCAGGTGTTTTAGATGCAAAACACACAGCCAAATCACCCCTGGGGCTTTGAAAGAAAGAAAGGGAAAGAAACATGCACACCATGCTGGCACCTTAATTGAAGTGGGCCATTGAAACAGCAATGCAGAATGCAGGTTTACTGCTTGTGCAGAATAATCAAAGAAGGGAAAACAAGTCATTTTCTGTCCCTTGCTCTTTTATTACTTTTTTTTTTTTAAAAAATGCTGTTTCATAGAACAAATTTATGGGCTGTGAAATAGGAAGGAACCTCAACATTAGATGTTGCAGCACAATGACTTTATTTAAGCATGCTGTTCAGGCATTGTTTTAGTATTACAGGACATTTTGATAGATTTCACATCCTAGACAAGACTTCCAATTAATTTATATCATTAAATTTAGAAATCTGGTGAAAACTGGTGGGCACTTTTCTTGGTCCCATCAGACAGAAAACTCCTAATAGTAGTAAGATCATTGTAGGGCAAGAGTGTGCCATGCATGAAAACATAGACATTGTCACATTCAGAGTGCTATATGACATGGCATACCTGCCAATAGAATCTGATTTTCCTCCCATATTCACCAGTTTAATCTGACCCTTCATTTGGGGAGAAAAATTAATGATTTTTTAATTCAGAAAAATGCAAGAAACATCCCAGGAATGTCTTTGGATCTTGGTTACAGTGGACCCTCATTATGTGCTGGAATTGGAATCAGTGTGTGGATACCGAAAAACTTGGATGGTCAAGTCCCTACTAGTTAAATGGTGAAAGGCAGCACTGCAAGTGATGGCAAGTCCTGGCCGGTAGGAACATATGGATGGATAAATTCTTTGTGATCCCCAACTTCTGGGAAGTAGAGTTGTCGACTTCCACATGCAGAAGTCCCTTCTTGGGCAGGGCACAAAGGGCTAATCTGTGATTTTATGCTCTGTTCAAAAGCCTCCTGTATAATACAACATCCTCAAACTTTGGGAAGAATTGATAAACATGTTGCGAAGTAAACATTAATCATAACCTCTCACTTCTGGGGGACACATGGGCTTCTTGAAGGCTGGAAAAGCACCCCTCCAACCACCATGGTCTGAAGGTTCCCCCTTTATGCTGCAGATTGAATCCGTTTGATACAGTTTTCTGCCCATTGTCTCTTGCAAAGATCCTTGCTTAGCCAAAGCAAAAAGTATTCTATTGTACCCAGCACCACGCCCAATGCAAATTAAGGAACATAGGCCAAATATCTTTTAAAGCAGAGTGTATATGTGAGGGTGAACTTCCCCGAATCTTGCCAAGGACATGCTTAAAATTTAGGACTTCTTGATAAATACGTACCTGTTTGCCAATGGAATTTTTTTATTCCACCCAGGTGACGAGATAACTTCAGTTTATAGAAAGAAAGAAAGTTTTTCTTATTAAATGAAGGGTGTTTCATGTAGGACCTGGAGACCAATTACAGTAAGGATCACCACTTTAGCCTATGACCTGGTTGACACTATTATAGATTTTTCAAGTGTCAGCTGCAAAGAGAGCTGAGCTGAAATGCCTGTTCCTGAATTTTGCTGCCACATTTTATCAATCAGAATGGGAAAAGGTGTTTTAGTGAAATGGATGGGGAGAAGAGGAGGGAAATGGGCTCATTAGTGAGATTGTAAAATACTGGTTTTTGTTGGGTCTCCAAACATGAAACAGACCACTGCCACCGTATTGTAGCTGATGCGTCATCACTTATCACTGCCAACAATGGCAGCTGCAATAACATTCTACAACCCTCCAGAGGAGTGGGAAATGGGGAAATGCTTCCCTCTAGATTCTAGAAATGTGCCCATCCTAGATTTAAACTAACCAGAAACCACACCATCCAAGCACAATGAATATATTCAATCTGTTTGTGGCCACACAAAAGGAGGATAAGTTAGTGGGGTACAAGTTGAGCATCCCTTTTCCAGAATTCCAAAATCTATAATTGTCCACATTGGTGGCTGAGATAGTGACACTTCTGCTTTCTCATGGTTCAGTGTACAAAACCTTTGTTCCAAGCATAACAATATTAAAAATATGGTGTATAAAAATGATATCTTCAGGCTATGTGTATATGAAATTTAATTAAATGTTGTATTTAGACCTAAGCCCCATCTCTAAGATATTTATTATGTACATATGTCCATATATGGGTATTTGAAAATCCAAAATAAATAAATATCCAAACTCCAAAACACTTTTAGTCCAAAGCAGTGGTTCTCAACCTGTGGGTCCCCAGGTATTTTGGCCAACAGGGACCCACAGGTTGAGAACCACTGGTCTAAAGCATTTTGAATAAGACATATTCAATTTGTATTTAGTAAAGCAGAGTTCATATTGCTTATTTGAAGAATGTTCAATGATTATTTTTAAGTTTCCTAAAAATCACAAATAGGAAATGTGTGGCTCTCCAGATCTTGCTAGACTATAACTTCCGTCAGTCGTAATCAACAAAATTAATGGTGAAATATCATGGAGGTTTCAACCCAGCCTCCTCTTAAAGGCTACATATTTCCTCTCTCCTGCTTAGTGTTATGTACAAAATGGACGATCTGAACCAAAAAGCGGGGGAAATTGTTGTTAAAAGCTTTCAAGTTCAAGCTAGGACTGGGTTTGGTGAGATAAATGATTCTTGTGTAGCCTCTATCAGCCATGAGCTGATTTAACTGCAGCCCAGTTAGTCCTGGGCTCAGATCCCAACAAACACAATGTTCTCCTCTCTCCCATTTACTTCAATTTAAGGATTAGGAAAAGAAAACAAACAGTGTGCTCTAACCACACACTAAAGGAGGAATGGTCTGAGCTGAAATAATCTGACGGCAGCAGGATGTACTTGGAAACGCGAAAGGTTAGAAGAGGCACAATGCTGCCCTGCCAGTTGCTTGTTCCAGGCTTCTGTGGCCGTTCCAAATGACTGATAAGAACCAAAAAATCTTGCATCTTGGAGGAGGGATGAAAACTGAAAAGCCCAAGGCAGCAAATGAATGTTGGCTAAGTTCTCCCAAAGCTTTCTGAACAAACTCCATATCTACATGAAGCCAGAAAGTGGGACATGAGGCCAGGGCATATGTGGAACTTGAAGGGGGACAAGTAGGGCAGGCAGATTAAAAGCAGCCATCAGAAAGAAAGGGAAATGTTATCAGGCCCAGTTCAGAATTACTTCAAACTGGAGCTCTCCAGAACATCATTCAGAGACTCTTTTCTCAGCCTTGTTATCTGAAATTCTTTAAGCAATGACATCATGAATGTTTGAGCCTGGGACCTTTGGCCTCGCTCAGTTGATGTCTGCCTCATGAAACCTGTTGAAGGAGGACAGATGGAGAAGAAACCATTTGAACATATGAGCAGCCAAGCATCACAGAGAGGGATGAATGGAAGGTTATTACAATGGATCTAATATATTTTAGGAACAAATAAGCAACAAGTAGTGAAAGATGTCTTTGAAGGAGCATGCAGTGTGAAATGGTCTCCCCTCAATCTTGCCCTGATCAAGAGAAAGCTAGGAATTTTGAACATGGAAGAGTACAGAGGTTAAAAAAGCAGCAGGCAGATAGTAACACAGAGCAATTGTCAGGACCAGCCTAAACATTTCAGACACATTGCCATCCGCACGTGTCCCAAACTATGGATTAGAACATGCAGATTTTATTCTGGTACTGTTAGACATCATATTCTATAATTTTCTCTCTTCATGGCTTGTGTATCCAATCCAACTGAGAATAAATTCAGAAATCAACCTATTTGACAAGACCTTTGATTGTGTGAGAAAAGAAGATGTGAGGCATCACAACTGACAACACAGTGTGAACTGAGGCTGAAGATTTATCAACTGATTCCATTTGTTTGATACATAGCATCTTTTCTTAAATTGAGGCAGTTCATGGGAATATTTAGATGGGTAATATGCACCCTCCAGATGTTATTGAACTGCAAATCCCATAACTCCTCACCAATGGTTGTGCTGAATGAGGCTGATAGTTTCCAAGACTGAAATAGAGATGCCAGGGATTGGACCTTGAACTTTCAGCATGCAAACTAGTTTTCTGCCCTGAGAAAGTAAGAAAGAAAGCTGAACTACACTGGTCTTAAAGAGAGTATAGAGAGTTGAGAGCCAAGCACTGAAGACCCTTGATCATCTATTTCCGAAGTAAACTCCTTGACCTTTAGAATGAGAACCTCAGTTTTGTCTTGAGAGATGTATCTCAGGTACACAGCTATGATCTGTCTCCTGATACTAATGTGATGTTGTGGTTTGAGTGTTGGACTATGACTCTGAAGACCAAGGTTTGAATTTCTGCTTGGCCATGAAAGCCCACTGGGTGACTTTGAACAAATGTCACACTCTCAGCTCCAGAACATCCTTTGATAGCTTTGCATTAGGGTCACAGGGAGCTGGAAATGACTCAAAAGCACCCAACAATAGCAAAAACTCCAACCCACCTTCCCAGTATGACAGCCCTTGCTAGATGCCCACCCTCTTATATTTGGCTACATATATAACCTTTTTGGTTGTGCCCAGAAAGTCATCTGGCCTTAAACCAAAACTACGTATTACATTAAATATGAAGTTTGCAGTTTTTAGATTTGTTTCATTTTCTACTGAGCATTTGTGTTTTATCACCAACCAGTTGTATTTTAAAATTGAGCTCTCTTTCCTCACATGAAGGTTATAAAGAAGATTTTTGTTGTTATGTGCCTTCATGTCCTATCCAACTTACACCAACCCTAAGGCAAATCGATCATAGAGAGTGTGATTGGCCCAAGGTTATTCAAGGGGCTTCCATGATGAAGCAGAGACTTGAATCTTGGTTTCCAGAGTCATCGTCCAGCACTCAAGCCATTACACCATAAGGAAAGAGAAAGTTCTCCATTAGCCCCAGAGGGGCATGTTTTTTAAACAAAAGATACCAAGTAGTTTAAAGTCTAAATTGTTTCTTGCACATTTCAGAGGCGTTTCCCACAGCTGCCTTGAATATTTACTAGAATAACCAGCAGGCCTGGCATGTGGTTTGGGATCATATCCAAAAGAATGAAAAGATCTCCCAGATATTTAAAATACCAAATGGCACCTGTTACCTCAAATGACTCATGACCAGTGAGCTGATTCTCAAAAGTGATCTGGCTCAGATAGGAGATTTAATTTTTAATATAAATATTGTTACTGAACACTTTCAAACAAAATAACCCTTGGAACATTTCTGTTATGTCTGAAATATACATACAAATAAATAAAATAGAACATAACAAAACACAAATTAACTAAATTATAAAACTAAATAATTTACAAACAACCCCTCCATAAGTGGTTCTGCTCCACTATTCGATAAACTTCCTTTAAATGGAAACAAGTTTTCTACTTCTACTTGAATGTGCTTTTTTTCTATCTAATGAATCCAGCAGTTACTATATTACCCCATCTCTGTTCAAAACATTTAGCATTTAATGGCCTGCAGTTTCAAGGCCTGGCTGGTAGCTGCCTGGGGGAATCCTTTGTTGGGAGATTTTAGCTAGCCCTGATTGATTCTTGTCTGGAATTTCCCTGCTTTTTGAGTCTTGCTCTTTAGTTACCGTTCTGATTTTAGAATTTTTTAATACTGGTAGCCAAATTTTGTTCATGTTCATGGTTTCATCCTTTCTGTTGAAATTGCTCACATGCTTGTAGATTTCAATGGCTTCTCTGTGTAGCCTGACATGGTGGTTGTGAGAGTGGCCCAGCATTTCTGTGTTCTCAAATAATATGCTGTTGGTTCATCAAGTGCTCTGCTCTGGCTGACTTCTCTGGCTTAATTAGCCTGCAGTGCCTTTCATGTTACTTGTACTACCTTTGGTGGTCCCTCTGTAGACTTGATATTAGTTTTATGGTTAGATGTTTTTGTTTAATACCAGTATTAAAAAACTCTAAAATCAAAACAGTGGATGGGAACCAACACTCTGAGGGCAGAGGAGCCCCAAGGACGGCTAATGACTGAACAAAGGATGCCCCCCAGGCAAGAGACAAAACCTTTCCAATGCTAATTAGGGTGATTAACTGAAACATTAATGCTGGCTTCCCAGTGACCCTGGACTCTCCACAGATATATATATTTTCCTTTCCTTGCCTAGTTTATCCATACCTCACAACCTCTGAGGATGCCTGCCATAGATGTGGGCGAAACGTCAGGAGAGAATACTTCTGGAACATGGCCACACAGCCCGAAAGACATACAACAACCGTGTGATCCCGGCCATGAAAGCCTTCGACAACACATTTTTTATTTAATAGTTGGGAACAAATTCTAATTGGCAGGGCTAAGATGGAAGTAGGAGCCAGCATTGTGTAATGATTTGAGTTTTGGACTAGAATTCTGGAGGCCAGGGTTCAAATGTTTGTTCAGCCTTTGATCAACTGAAGCTTTTTCAGGCTAAAGGGTTTCCCTTAGAGATGCCATAAATAAAAAAATGATTTGAAGCCACACATCAATAACCAACAAGTGGTCAGGGAGGGAGCTCATACTGTTCAAGGGCTGCCTTGTACTGTAGCTTTTGTTGCTTTCTCATGCTGTATTGTGGGAGCTGAGATTACGACAAGGTGAATAAAAGGATAATGTATTTTGTGCCAAAGACCAGGTATTTGCATATTGAAAAATTAACAAATATAATGGTCTAGTTACTATTGAGAAAAGTGATATTGTTGAAATATTGTAAGTATCAGTATTTATTTGAGGGAATTTGAAAGTTATTTGTTTTATTCAGAACTACTGTATATACCTGGTATTGCATCACTGTCATTGGGACTGCTGCAGACCTACTTTCTTCATTCTCTAGCTCTATCTCATAATAATAATAATAATAATAATAATAATAATAATAATAATAATAATAATAATATCACCATTGGAACACTCTAGCAATGTGTTCCCTTATACACGTCACCTTTGTTTCTCGGTGACATCACAGTGAACCACTTTACCTAGCAACAACCAGTTCACTGTCTAACAACAGTCAGTGCAGTGACATCATAGTGGGCCACTTCACCTAGCAGCAGCATTGGTGGTACAGACAAATATTCTTGCCTCCTTTAATTTTTATATACAGGCAGACCTGAGTTACAAATGACTCATAGTTAAGCATGGGTGTGATACAAAAGGAAGTGAGAAATCTACCCCTTGGAAGGGAAATTCAGTCCTGAAAGTGTTATCATGGGGAAAAGGTATTTCAGTTGAAACTTTTATCACAAATCCTTGTTTCCACAACAAACCAATTTTTTCAAAATCTAATTATCACAGGGACAGAAAGTGCAGTGAAATCTATGGAACAGGGGCACAGATAGCAAAACACACACCACAGCGCTCTTAATCCTTCCCTTTGCTATCCAAAGCTATCTATTTGTCTATCTGTCTATCTGTCTATCTGTCTATCTATCTATCTATCTATCTATCTATCTATCTATCTATCTGGCTGGAGTTACACTTAAAAATGTACCTGTTCCAACTCTCATTCAAATTCAACTTAAGAACAAACCTACAGAACTTTTCTTGTTCATAACTTAGGGACTGGCACAAGAATCCCTGAAGGTTGCGGGACATTGCCCTGGGAGAGCTTAGATCCTGTAGAAATTCACCATGCTCCCCAGAGTCTTAAACTTGCCATTCAGAAAGCCATTTAAAATATGCAAATACCTAAATGTCTTACAGTGATCAAATATCGCAGATTCTTTACAAAGGCGAGATTAAATGTATTTCCCTCAGAGCTGCTAAGAGGTGGAACTCCTCACTCGCAAAGACTATGCCCCTGTGAAGGAAATGAAATAAAAACAATAGAACATATTTTATTGAAGTGCCACTATTACACAGTGCAACATAGCCTACTTTTATATCCAATTTTGTCCCACATGACCAGCCAAACCCCTGCAGGGGATTGTTAGATATCTTTTAGAGGACAAGTGCCACAGGGTGACCCTCATAGTGGCAAAATTCCTTGCAGTGGCAATAAAGCTGAGAAAGAAACTAACCTCGGATAGGGGTATTACTTGCAACCATGTATACTATGGACAGTGAAATGGGAGAATTTAATGACTGTTTGTTCACTGATGAGTCTATATAGACTCATGAATAAATGTTGTTGTTGTATATAGAATATTATAAGGAGAGGGGGTGGAGAGAGAGAGAAGAGAAGAGTAGAGAAGAGAAAAGAAGAGAAGAGAGAGAAAGTAGAGGCTTGTCAAAGAGACAATGAATTGTGTATCAAAAAATAGAAGCCTCACAAGATTAGAAATGCAAGTTGAAAGCCTTAAACTTTCATGTCCCTATTGCAGATAGCATGTAATTTGTTAATAGGATTTCCCTTGATAGATTGACAGCCTCAGCAATCTTCCATCGTTGAGTAATCTGGAAGAAAGAATACAGCTTTGCACTGTATCCATTTCTGGTATGCATATCTAATTCAGAACTCTGCATAAATGCCAGGTAGGAAAAGACTTTTTTTAAAAAATGAAATGACTTTTGCATTGCATAAACATGTGCTAAACGTCAAGAGTTGCCTGTCTGTCACCACTTGCAAGCTGGGGAAGGCTGGATATTTATCTCAGTTAATTGATTAAATTTAATAGGAAGGTAGATGTCACTTTTGCAGCTTGCAATCTTGTCATCTCTCATAAGCCAACCAGCCGAAGGATCTTGACTCTGACAGACTTCCCTGCTCACCCAAATGCCAAGAGTTTTGAAGGTGCCTCATCATAAATACATAAGAATTTGCTTCTGCAGAAAATGCCATAGCTTATTATGATTGTAGAGAACCCATTTTAATTTCCCCCCTTATTTTATTGTTTCATTCCTAATGTTGATATTCCATCTATTTTGCCAGTGAGAGCAGGGCAGTGTACATGGCCATCCTCCTTTCTCCTACTATTTTCCCAACAACCATGTGAGGTAGATCATGTCAGATTACCAAACAGAAATGTTTTGGCAATTTAAGGAGGTGATGCTCTCAGAATAAGGTTAATTTCAGATTGAAGTGCAACAGCAATGAGGGTTAAATAGAAAAAGACATCTCTGTCCCCAAAGTTTCTCGTTGGCAGCCAAGTAGCTTTTTCATATGGCAGAAGTGGTTTTCACTGACACCACTTTCCCATTCTTGCAGCAATTATGGTCAATTTATTCCTGGTCCTCTGGTGCAATTATGGCATCATAGCAAGAGCAAGAAACTGAGCCAATGTAACCAAGTACATTTTATGGTTTGAACTTAGATCTCCAAAATCCCAGTTGAATATCATAACTACGTATTAGAACACATTGAATCCCTTATTGTGAGAGGAATAAGTTGTTATTATTGTTTGCCTTCAAGTCACTTCCAATTTATGGTGATCCTAAGGGTTACAGGGGCTGAGGGTATGTGACTTGCTTGAGGTCACTCCATGAGTTTTCATGGTTGAGCAGGGATTTGAATTCTTGTCTCCAGAGTCATAGTCCATAGTATCATTGTTCTTCCATTTTTTGTGTGTTCCTCTGTGCCAGCTGGAGAACCCTATGGTCAGAGTTCTAACTCATGCAGAAACACATATGTACAATAAGCCCTTGGTATCTGCTAGGATTTGATTCCAGGAGCCTCTGTGGATACCAAAATCTGTGGATGCTTCAGTCCCGGTATATACAATGACATAGTAAAGTTGTGGCCCTTAAAAAGATTGCAAAATCAAGTTTTGCTTTTTGGAATTTTAAGAAAAATATCTTCAAGCCACGGATTGATTGAATTCATGGATACCGAATCTGTGGATATGGATTACTGGCTGTATAGGTTCACCATTACAGATGCCAATTTGTAGTGTGGTCCTCTGTGCCAACCGATTGATTGTTGGAAGTGAAGAAGCATCAACAATTGTATATAGAGCAATTGGGAACAGAGAGAACCTTGCTGTCTTGTTTAACCCCATTATTTCTTAGATCTAAGCAGCTTAAGGTGCTACTTGATTGCAGGTAGAGGTGCTTTGCCCTTCTTTCACAAAATATTTAGTCCTTTGTAAACCCCCCCCCCTCCTTTTTTTTTTTTTTTTTTGAGAAGGGAGCATCATGAGTCTTCTGTGCCTCAAGATGCCCAGAAATCCCAGCCAGTTTATCAGCTGTTAGGATTTCTGGGAGTTGAAGGCCAAAACATCTGGGGATCACAGGTTGAGAACCACTGCCTTTGTTGGCACTGCTGCACTCTACTCTGCTATAGATTCCAAATATTTACAATGATCAGGGCTCCAACTCATGCAGAAATGTATATCTACAGTGAGCACTCAATATCTACTGGTCCTGTCATGATCCTGACCCCTAAACACTTTCCTCCAATTTATGTTTAAAGCACTGTACAGTTATATTTGTGAGTTCATTAGTCACCTTGTCACACTCCTGTGTTCTCCTGGGATATTCACGCTCCAACACAAAAATGGCAGCCCTGCTGAAACTGTAATGTCTTCCTCCCTCTTTGCCCTTCTCAATTGGCATCGCTTGTTTTCTTCGTAAGCTACTTAACAGCCATTCCTACTGTGCCCTGTGGGGAATTTTGTATGCCTTGGCTAGTGGCCAGATCTGATAGCAACAACACAAGCCTGTATTGTAGTGCATATTGGGATCAGGAAGAGATTAGAAATGAAAACGGCAGCCGCTCACATCTTTTCATTTTCCTCTTGAAGTAATTCTCCAAGTATTGCCTCCTTCATTGCTATCAGGGTTAAAGATGTAATGCAGCCCCAATTTCCTGCTGTGCAGGAAGTACCAAAATCTTGTGTTTATGGCTGTCCGAGCTAATCAGGTCCAGCGCTGGCAATGTCTACTGCACTCTCAGTGAGTTTGAGTGGTTATAAATACAGTTTGGAGAAGGACAGAATATAAGTGTCGGTTTTGTGCAATGCTTTTCTGCACAGCAGCTTCATTTCCTACTGCCAATTAAATTTTATTGTTTTTATATTCATAACTTCAACTACAATATTTCTCTTTTAAACAAAAAAAATGCAAGCTTCAAGATGAGAGATTGTAGTTCCCCAAGTATTATCTTTTCAGAATCAATCCGCACAGAATTTAGATCTATAGCATAGCCACCTTGGGCCCTGTCCAAGGAGGAAGGCATGGTAAAACTTAAATGACTAGTCTAGTGTAGGTAATAAAGGTAAGTAAATAATTTCTGGGTTTGGAAGGGGGTAGACTTCTAGGTTTTTCTAGAGAGGGGGAATGGCCTTGAAGGCACCAAGGATCTAGAACATGAATGAAGAACACCAAGGAATGCCAAGTGCTATAGGCTATATTTCAGAGGAAGGCAGTGGCAGATCACCTCTTGAGTTTTTTTTCCCCTAAGGCTAAAGACCTTGTAAAATTACAACTCCCAAGATTTAACAGTGTTAAGCCACAGCAGTTAAAGTGGTGTCAAATTACATTTATTCTACAGTGTAAATGCACCCCTAGAATAAAAAAAAATCACAACTTTAAAAAAATAATACATCAATATACATCTTGTTTAATATACAGGCAGTCCCTGAGTTGCAAACATCTGACTTATAAATGTTTCATAGTTAAGAACTGGGGTGAGACAACAGGAAGTGAGAGAAATCTACCCCTAGGAAGGGAAATTCACTCCTGAAAGAGTTCTCATGGGAAAAGGCATCTCAACTGAAGCTCTAGCACCAATCCTTGTTTCCACAACAAGCCATTTTTTTTCAGACTCCAACTATCACAGGAATAGAGTAAAATCTTCTGAACAGACAATAAAATAAACACCACATGGGTGTTAACCGTTCCCTATGCTATCCAACATACATACACACACACACACACACACACACATATATATTCACTCAAACCTTTCCTTGGCTTTTGGGCAAATGTTGCATCTTGGAGTCATGTTGGGCTACACAGTGGTTCTCAACTGGGGGGTCCCCAGATGTTTTTGGCCCACAACTCCCAGAAATCCCAGCCATTTTACCAGCCGTTAGGATTTCTGGGAGTTGAAGGCTAAAAACATCTGGGGACCCCAGGATGAGAACCACTGGGCTAGAATAAATGACAAAGCACCCTGATGATGACACTCAGATTGAAAATTCCACACATCCAGAGACCTGTTTAGTTTAGATCCAGACAGTAATTACTTTAAAAACATAGCTATCAGTGGTGGCATTCTTATGTATTTATTTATTACTCACTTTGAAGTAACCAGGAATATGTTTTAGCAATGTTGTCACTCACTTTTAGCTATGAGGAGAGGTGGGTAAGAAATAAGATTATTATTATTTCATTCTTCCTTGTTGTTTATATTGCAATGCTTACAGGCTGCTACAATCTGCCAATACCATTTGTTGACATTGAGGCTCATGCTTCCTTTTCTCTTCTCCAGGTGGTTGGGGAAAATGATAAGCATTGGAAGGCAGTGCTTGTAGTACTGACTGAGAAGGACCTCTTGATGTATGAGAGCATGCCACGGATCAAGGAAGCCTGGTTTAGTCCTCTTCATTCCTACCCCTTGCTGGCCACCAGGTACCTATTGTTATTTAAGCATCCGTTTAAAGAAATAAGTTTTTGTTACTAGTTTATCCAAATAGTTTTTGGTCCACTTCAAAGTCTCTGTCTACCTCATGGGTTGCCAGTTGCTTACAAAAATTAACAGTAAGATCATTCCTAACTCTATGCTTTCACCTTAAAATTTTGACACAAAAGGGACAGAGATTGGTGGAGAGAATTAAAAAGCAAATTTCTGTCAGGAATGGGGAAAGTATGGCCCTTGGACTCTCAAAGCCATCCTGAACCTCCAAACCCACAAAAGACTTCTTTTTAAGTGCTATTTTTTTTTTGATATAAAATGTCTCCAAAATGTAGTCAGAGCTTTTTCAAGTCTGTGCAAACATGCAAGGTCTCCTTCTGGACCTCTAAACTCCTGGGCTATGGTAAACTCTCATTCAGATCCTTTTCTCCTTCAGTTTCTTCCCTAAAATAGTGATAGAAAATAATGTAACATCACTTCTATTCACCATTTTGAAGGAGAAATTGAGGAAAACAATGGGATCCCGACATGTTCAATTCATGCACTTCATACATATGATTGTTTTTTGGGGGGTAGGGAGATGAGGATTAATTGAACTCTTTATGTTTATGTGCTGCTTTTGGAGACAGATCTTTGCTGTTTGAGTCTCCTACATCATTTTTCTATGTAAATAACTTCAACATGGAAGCATTAGACTTCTTGTTATAACTCTTTCTGGAATTAATATTGCTGGCATCAATGAAGCAGCTTGGCCCTGTACATTGCCAAGTCCTTAAAAATATTTATAACATTAAATCGTCTTTTTCAATTCCCTCTTCATGCTCCTTTTTTTGGCCACTTGTTTCCTCCAGGGAAGCATAGTTATGATAAGGAATATATTTTCCAGATGGATAGGGGACATCAGAGGAACAGAGTTATCAGAATGAAGAGAATTATGAGAAGTAAAACAAGAACAGAGTAGAGAAGCATAAAGATTATTAGCTAAGCACCGATGAGAACGAGTTTATGACAAACTTTAAACAACTTGTATTTGTTTATTTTCACCCTGGCATGTTTAAAGATACTCAAATCTCATCACAGTTACAAAACACTCAGCAATCCAAGGGTGTGTGTTATTTCTTGCATATTTCTTGCCTTCTGTCCAAGATTCTGAGAGTGACATTTTAGCTTTAGAAGAAGTTTGGTTTAAGGAGCAGTGGTTAAAATCCATTGGTAAAAGCTTTTGACTCAACCTAACCAACATCATAAGTTTAATTGTTCTTAAGTATTTTTAGGTTGCCTAGTTCTAATGGAAATGTGCAACAAGAAGGGAAGCAATCCAAAATTCAATAAAAAACTAAAATATAATGCAGAACAAAACCCACTTTGAATAAGTAAACACAATTTAAAGTTAGGTCAGATGAAAAGGTATGGCAAAATTAAAATGGTTTTAATACTAAATGACAACAGAGAAGGCACTCTGAAGCCAGGGTCTATCAGTGAAAAGGACTTCAGTCCAGGAGGTATATAACACAAATCACATGGTGGAGACATTGGACTTGAAGACAGAAAGGTCTGGATAAGTAGATTTAGAGAGGAGATCATATAGGCACACAGGTCTGTAGAAAGTCATAGAGAAGAAAAATCAATTCTTTGAAATTGGCCCAGAAATTGACTGAGAGCCAGTAATTGAGCAAACCAGTGCCATGATGTTCTTATGACCATGCTTTTTCAATCAAACAAAGAATGGGAGGATACACTGCCCACAGGTCGTGAAATGAAGGAGCTCAAAATGAAACTCATTCAAGAGAAAAGCAGCACATTAAGTACATAAATAAAACCCCTATATCCACGGGGATATGTTCTAGGGCTACATGTGCATATGCAACACCATAGGTATCGAATGAATAACTTCCAGTGAAAATATACTATAGAATCATGTTAGAGGACCTAGGACATGCCTGGAGTGGATACCTCTCTGAGCCTCACTGGGTTCTCCAGCAGAACTCTGTGGTCAACGTCCAGTTGAAATATACCATAGAATTACCTGGAGGGCTTAGAAAATGCTTAGCGAGGGCATATATAGTCAGATGTGGTTAATGAAACTGCGGGTACTGATCCCATGAATACAAGAGTCATACTGTACTGATGTGTGCAATGCTAACAGGAATGGCGAATGCCACTGGGATTTTGTGGCATTAAACTCATCAAATACAAAGTCATATATCCGATTATAAACATTTAGCAAAATTTAGCTGAGACCAATGGTGGCTTACTAGTATGTGTACAATTTATGACCAAAATGTTTAGCCTTCAGGAGGTACAGCACTACATATAGTATGTAGCAACTATTTTCTATCTTATATTCTGGTTGTATCCTGTTGATTATATTTTTAAAGGCCATTTCCTATAAGCTCTGCACATGCTAACACAAGTAACGTAATTATCTGAGTTTCACCTGAGGCATTTTGTTGCTTGAAGTAGTTGGAACCTTTTCCTCCTTACTCATAGTATCTAAAGTTAGCTGAGATATTTTGGCATATCAGACTGAACATTCCATAAATATCCCTCCTCCCACTAAACATAAAATGCAAAAAATAAATCACTAGCATTTACTACTATTTCACATCTCAAATGTGCCAGAGGTGGCTGCCTCACTCTTGAAAGTAGAGGGCCTGCCCTGATAAATATATAGTGTTTTAATGGTCAATAAAGTACTAGCTGTTGACATGAGGCTCCATCTACTGCCAGTGGCCTCCCACCAACGTCTGAGCGCTTGGTGGCTTAAGGAACACTCTCATGTTACTAGCTAAAGCTGGCTACACATAGTGCTAACTTCTAGGCTAGTCAGTGAAGCATTTCTTACATAGCTGGGGAGAACAAATTGAGATGAATGTGGAGAAAGCCTCACCATTGACCCCAATGGGGTCTTATCTCACAACAATGCCGAGAACTCCATGTTGTGAGGAAATAGTGCAAGTTTGTTTATTGGTTTCATATTTCTTCTTTCTCCTGACATGGGATCCAAGGCAGAACACAACGTTAATTTAGAACGCATATGCATAATCTAAGGGATCGTATATTATAATTCTGGGTATAGATAGTTTTGTACAGGGGTGCCAAGACCATTTTTACCGAGGGCCATACCCTTCAAAGGGCCGTTTGTAATTTTAAGACTAATTTTAAGGCACCACCCCCTATGCCAAGCACTAACTATGTTTTCAGTGTCTGCAGCATTTGAAATGCCAAAAACACAGTCAGGACTGGGAATTGCAACCCAACAGCACTTATAGAGGAGGCAAGCCTTGTTTTCTGCTTCTCTGGAGACTAGGTCACAGAGCCAGGGTTTCAAATTGCAGAGATTTAAATTGTTAAAGAGATTCCACCTAAACACTTGGAAGAACCTCCTGAGATTAAGAGCTGTTTGTCAGTGGAATATGCGTCTACCTGGGAGCCCAGTGGAGCCTTTCTCTGGAGGTTTTTAAATTGAGGCTGGATGGCTATTTGTCGAGAATGCTTGATGTGTTTCTGCCTGACAGGATGGGTTTGGACTGAATGGCCCATGTGGTCTCTTCCAACTATAGGATTCTATGTGGCTCTGAGATTGGGAGAAGGTTAAAGGCCATTTTAAAGTCAAGCACAAGCCTTGTATCTAAACTGAAATTCCCCTCTCCTGACTAAACAGATCAAGTGGCAGCCTTCCAGATGTGACTGTATCTCAACTGGAAGGCCAATCTTTATAGGCCACAAAAAGTTATATTAATGTTCTTTTGACATTCTTTTAATATCTACACACACATTCAAGTACTGATATGAGTTCTATATACATATAAACATGTGGGATTAGTCTTAGTGACAGCATAGGAGAATGACAGAACTTTTTGGCCAGCAGTTAATAATTCAAACATGTTAGTAACAGTGTGAGTCTAGAACAGCCACTTTTTTGTTTGGAGAGCAAGAAGGCTGTCTCAGGGCAACCATTCATGAAAGACAAACTAAAAGACCACAGGCATTTGTCTGTTCCCATAAGAACATGTGTGCATGCAAATGCATTTCCTCCACATGCACAACTTATTACTTGGGGAAATTATTCCACCGGCACACTGTGTACAGAAACAAAAAGCTACAGAAGTAATTCTCCAATGTTTTCATTGGTTTCATTCTGAATTTATTAGTTACTATTCACCACTGTCTGTGACACTGGACAATCCCATAGAGCAGTGATTCTTAACCTGTGGCATGTACTTTGGCCTACAACTCCCAGGTGTTTTGGCCTACAACTCCCAGAAATCTCAGCCAGTTTACCAGCTGTTAGGATTTCTGGTAGTTGAAGGCAAAAACCTTTGGGGACCCTCAGGTTGAGAATCACTGCCATAGAGCCATATTTGGCCTTTGACATTTCTTTTAATAATGCTTCTCTTTCTTGATGACCCAAACAGATGTACAAATCATATTTTTGTTGGCTTCTTCCTGAGCTAATATGTTGCCAACATCTACTCAACATGAGCAGTTAGGGTCCAACCCTGACCAAGACCCAACCCTGAGTTTGTACTAAGATAGCATTGTGGGGATGTTATACTTTTCCTTGTTCGCAACATAATACAATGCACAAACATTTTCAGAACTGTACAAAATCAGACCAAAAATTCCTAACAGACCTAAATTCTGAAAAATTAGTGGATTCAATGAAGATGAGCAAATATGACATATGACTCAGAAAATGACCATTTGCTATCATGGGCCATCTACAAGTCTCTTCTTCATATGCCCACCAATAGATTTGTGGGGATAACTAGCTTTTCTATGCCTCCTGCTGTCACCTCACACCAGCTACCTGGGAAAGCTTTCCCAGCTAAGTAACCCTCAATTGAACTCTTTTCAGTGAAAAATGAGGTTACTACAGAACTATCAGCTTCCCCAATTCCTTGTTCTGTGATATTCAGATGCAGTCTTTGTTCGTAAACAGTTAAAAACAAATACACAAAACCATCACAGGTCAGTTAATGTTTTGGTTTTCTCTTATTCTTGTAAATGCCTATAGCTATTTTACACATCATCCGAACACAAAACGAGAAATGCTTTTAACTGAATTGGCTAGTTTGAGAGGCTACAGTAACACAATCCCTTTAAGCTCCTCTTTCTCTCTCTTTAAACTATTAATATGTGAGAAAAGATGTTGTCAGTGGAGTCTCTTTCTGATACCACTTCGTTTTCAGAAAGTCACAGGGACAGTATAATCAAAACGGTTTGTTTGAAAATGCCACTTCTAACATTCATAATGTTTTTCAGCAGGATTAAAACTTCCAGAAAATGGGGTTATTTTTGAAATCTTTACATTTTATTCTTTTACACAGGCAAAAACTGTTTTAATATTGTAATAAGATTAATTCTACTCCAATATTTACTTTTTGTGTTTTCAATTATATTGCTTTAAGGTGCTTTAAGTCTAACTCTTGGGGCAAAAGCAAAATAATGATGGTAATGCAACTATGAAGTTGCTGCATTACTTTTTTTATGTAATGGAAGAGATGCTGCTGACCATGAGGACCTCAAAAAATAAAACTTGGGGGCTCATTGTTTATCTCAACTTTCTTCCTTTATTTTCTTTTCTTAATATACAAAGTAGTGACATTTCGCTATGCAAAAATGAGGGGAAATAAAAGTAAATTCACAATTATCCCTGCTGCCATCGCCATAGAGTAAGAAGAAACTGACAACAGAGAAACTGAATGGTGCTTTTGGTCAGTAATTCCACAGGTTTGCTCTGTAGAAACTAATGTAATGAGCATAAAATGCAAACAGGAAACTTGATCTTCATCACTGTGTGCCTTCGTTGGCTGGGGCTTACTTCTGAATAAACATTATGGGAAGACCTTGGCAATGGGAAAGTGTTCATACCCGATATTATAACATAGTATGTCGAGAGAGGGGGCTTGATTCTAGTTCCAGCTACTTGTGGTTTTCCCCAAAGTTTGACCACTGTAGGAAAATAAAATATGGGATTAGAGAGGCCTTTAGGATAATTCAGAAGCTTCTTCTTATGGTGTCTGTGGTTGGTTAGGGTTGACAGTTAAGCAATATGATACTGGTGTAGTGAGGGGGGTGACAACTGCAAAATAAGAACTCTGTCTTCAAAATAGGACTTCTCCCTTTGTGAAATTGAAATGTATTACCCAAATTTATAGCATCACAGTAACTTTAAACTTCAATGCAACATTTAAAAAGAGAATTTAGGAATCCAAAGAAAAGGGACAGCCAAGGGAATGTGAACATAGCAAATATAAGGCCTATAAGTGTGAATTATTTTCAGTGACTTGGTTTGTAATACTAAACATTTGGGGATTGAGAAGAAAATTTCATTTGAGGGCAGAATTATTTTGGATGGGATACCACCAATACTAGGTGCCACAAGTTATATATCAGAGGAAAGAACTGGCAAAACCAACAGTTCCCAACCTTTTTCAAGTCGCGACCTCATTTTATAGAGGCAAAGTGATCTATGATACATCAAAAATTACAGCTGTTGGCGCTGCTTCAGTGCTGACTATGGTGTCTGGACCTTACAGCACTGCTTGGCTCATGGTTGATTGCTCTTGGCTTGCTGCTCGGCTGGCCAAAGGGAAATAATGCAGTGCCCCGGGCCTCGGATTCCTGGAAGTAGGATCATTCAATTCGTGTTGAGATATGATTTATTGTGTTTCATAGAATTTGTTGGCATTGAAGAAAAATACTTTGCCATGCACAAGAAACAAAGACTAGGCACTGAGCGTGCATGTATAATTAAGAACTGCCCAATCACAAGCTGAGCAGACCCCGCATTCCATAGAGCCAATCACCAAACTGCATATGAACCTAGACCTCACAACAATCTAACCCAATGAATGAAAGATCGTTACACATTTACACAAACAAATTCTGTGAAGGATTATTCTATTACGTGTTTTTTTTTTTGCCATTTAAAAATTTTCATAGCTCACCATTGCCTGGTCACCCTAACAGAAAATCCTATTTGAGGTTGTGACCCATGGGTTGGGAACCACTGGATAAAACCATCTCTGAGTATTGTAAGAAAATGCTATGGAATTCCTGAGGTTGTAGTAAGTAAACAGGCAGTTTGAAGGCACATGTAGACTTAATCACTAGGAGAGGCATTACAACCTCTAAGATTAGAAAACCTTGAACCTGTGGCATCATAGAAAATAAGATCTGGAGTATAGCGATCTGGAGGATGTACACACTAGACAGGGACCTCAGGAAGGACAGATCTAATCTTAGGTCTGACGTTCCCTAAGGTGAAGCTATCTTGGCATTTTATTGACATGATCTGTTCAAAGAAGGGGGGGGGGTTCCTTTAGTTTTCTATGGCAGTGTAACATGCCTAAGGTTACCGAATAGCCTTCTATGCCTAAACAGGGATTTAGACCCTGGTCTTCAGAGTTGTAGCCCAACATTGACTATATCTCACTGGTCCAAACGGCATAAATAAAACTTACTTGGGAGAAGACATCCCAATTCCCCTCCCTGACATAATCCTCTGTCTTTGTGCAAAGAACATGCTCAAACTTTGAGTGACATTTTTGCACACAACCAATCCAGCTGGAGAAGAAAGATTAGTAAAACACTTGTGATAATCAGTTAACACATTCTTTTTGGAAGAGACCAATACATTCCACACTGACAAAATCATCTTCAAATTAAGCCACACTTCAAAAGCTGAGAGAAGCATCTCTCAGAATCCTAATTAATCCTGTCAGTGGCAACTTCTGAGTTCATTGGCGCCCCAGGAAATGTCCCACTTTCTCATCTCATTGCTTTACTGCTTCTAGACAGCACCATGGCTTTTGCGAGAAAACCTAGAATAACCTTTCTGAAGCAGTCACATCATGTCTTTGTTATAAATCCTAGCTTATTGTAAGTTTTGTAATTATCTCCCGATTTGTTTTTATTGTTTCTTCCTTGTTTTTTATATCTTACCATTTATGTATCCATCGATTGCTTGTGTGTGTGTGTGTGTGTGTGTATGTTACACACATACATATAGTACCATCAAGTTGTTGGTTGGTTGCTAGAATTTGAAATTGGGATCTAATATTTGCTAAGCATATGCTGTACCACTCAGCTGTGATCCATTCTTCTAATAGCGGGTTCTAATTTTATTCATTTGTTTTCAGGTTGGTGCATTCAGGGCCAGGGAAGGGCTCTCCCCAGTCTGGGGTGGATTTATCCTTTGCTACTCGCACAGGCACACGGCAAGGAATTGAAAGCCATCTCTTTAAGACAGAGACTAACAGAGACCTCTCGCTGTGGACAAGGAGCATCGTGCAAGGTTGCCACAATGCAGCAGAGCTCTCTATGGAAATCACAACTGGTGAGTGAAACCCACAGAAATTTGTGTGAAACTGTAGCAGATGTGAGGGTAGATTTTTGCTAAAGATTAGATGCTTCTTCTCACTTGGAGCCCCAGTGTTGCACACACACCTAAGAATAGATCCCATTGATCTCAATGTGAGTTAATTCTAAATAGACATGGGCTGGCATTCAATCGGTAGCATTATTGCTGTATGCCTTCAAGACATTTCTGATAGAAGTGTGTTTCTTATTCTTCTGAAATCAAAAACAGTCAAACAAGTCTAGGGCCAGGGAAATGGAGCAAAAAGGGAAGAAAAAAGCAAACTCAAATACAGTAGAGTCTCACTTATCCAACACTCGCTTATCCAATGTTCTGGATTATCCAACGCTTTTTTGTAGTCAATGTTTTCAATACATCATGATATTTTGGTACTAAATTTGTAAATACAGCAATTACTACATAGCATTACTGCGTATTGAACTACTTTTTCTGTCAAATTTGTTGTATAACATGATGTTTTGGTGCTTAATTTGTAAAATCACAACCTAATTTGATGTTTAATAGGCTTTTCCTTAATGCCTCCTTATTATCCAACATTCTGCCGGCCTGTTTATGTTGGATAAGTGAGACTCTACTGTACAAGTTCTTAAAGTTGCAGTTTTGCATTAACTATCTAGGATATTGCCACTTTTGATCTGTTAATGTACTGGCTACCATTGTATGGCAGATATTGGAGAAAAGGAGACAAAACATCGCTGGTCTCTCAGTTGTGCTGCTTCCCTTTTAGTTCTTCTGCTGAAGAAAAAAGTAAATCCTTGCATGCAAATGTTATGTTGAATATCACAGGGGAAAACCTTGAAGGCTGGACAGAGCTTTATGGGACTACTTGGTTTGAGTCCCAGGCATCATCATACAATGTCTTGACACCTAGAAATTTCTCAGACCTCCCTTATACTCACATGTCATACTCCTTCCCCTTCACACAAACAAGTTTCTTTGTTAGGTTTATTTTTTCTTTGTCCCAAATTGTGAATTCACAAAATCAGTATAGTCTATGTAGTTGACACCCACTGATTTTCAACTGCAGTGTAGCATTAAGGCAAAAATAAACGGGGTGGTGAATCAGCTCCAGATTTTAGTTCCAAGTTTTTAATGAGCTCTTGAAGACGGTGAACCAATTTTGGGGATAATCTTTGGGGGCTTGAATGGTTCCTTTAAAGTGAAATGAGATTCATCTTTGGTGTTCTTGGTGGTAGGCAATCAAATATTCTGGAACATTTCTTCTATGCTATCCTGCTGGTTTTCAATCAGTTGCAAACCAGTTAGTCTCTCAGTTGTTCTCTTTGTGATAGAGGACATCCCTTTTTATCCTGTTGTTCTTCAACCCTTCTGTTGGTTCTTGTCCTTGTTCAGCTTGCACCTATAAAAACCAGGAGTGCCGTTTGACCATCCATTATGACCATGGATTTTCTCTCACAACTGAACCTCAAGACGGTGCCTTTCCCAAAACTATTCTACAGTTTCCTTATGAGAAGCTAAAAATGTCCTCGGATGATGGGATTCGAATGCTTTATCTAGACTTTGGAGGAAAGGAAGGTGAAATTGTAAGTGTGTTTTGATTTGGATCTTCACTCATTTCACCACATAGTTCTGACTGTTGTTACATATGACACCTCAAAACTGTTATTACAAGGTAGCATTTCATTCATAGTTGTACTCTAAAACAAGTGCTGAAGAATCTGAGAAGGGCTTGGAGAGGAAATTCCATGCCATTCTTCCTAGACATCAAAAAATGATACTTTACATTCCTAAAGTTAACGTTCAGGGGTGGAGCATCCAAAAGAAACAAAAATAGGAAAGTCTGCTCTTTGTCAGTACAAATTTACTGTTTTTAACACTGAAAAACATAGTATTGAATGATAAGGATCCCCTTTGCTCACTATGGGGTTCCTTCTGTGAGCAGGACAGCTTTGGATTCAACCTAGTTTCTTTCATAGATGTTCTTCATATGAAAAAAAAAAAAACAAATCCTGTCATAATCTCTTGTTGTCTCTTCCAATTTCAGCAACTGGATCTTCACTCTTGTCCAAAGCCAATTGTGTTCATCATTCATTCATTCCTTTCAGCCAAGATTACAAGACTTGGATTGGTAGCATAAATGCCATCTATCTGTTGTTCAAGCAAGAGGGAAGATGGAGCTGTCTCTTCAGCCTAGAATGCAAGTGACATTTGGGGAACACCTGGAGCAGCAATGGATTAACAACTATTCCTCACTGGGCTGAGGCAATGCCTATGTTTAATAAAACAGCTATAATAAAACAGGCAGAGAAGAATAAGAGTTGTCAAGAAGACTGAAAGCAGGAACATAAGCTTCATCTAAGCCATTGGAAGGAAGACACTGATTGCTGTAAATAAAGGCAAAAATTGAATAATGAAGGAGTAATAGCTTAATACCAGATGCTGGCATTACAAAATCACAACAGTGCCTATATAAGTATTATGAAGTAATGGTTTTAAAGCTGGGTCTGAGAAGCACCAGAATTTCATAGAAAATTCAGGGATACCTAAGTGAGAATATTGGTAATGGTGGACAAACTTCCCTAAATGGAAAGCATGCCCACTGTTTCATATCTTCAACTGCAGAGCATCCCTAGGTCCCTAGAGAATTATAGGCTAGTTTCTCTGTTTATTTGCGGCAGAAGATATTCCCGAAGAGCTCTGGCTGATCATTTGTGTCAACTGATAGT
Organism: Anolis carolinensis; assembly: GCF_035594765.1. Classification (NCBI taxonomy): domain Eukaryota; kingdom Metazoa; phylum Chordata; class Lepidosauria; order Squamata; family Anolidae; genus Anolis; species Anolis carolinensis. The sequence continues at coordinate 18,468,241 of NC_085844.1, forward strand.
ATGCACTAAAAAGCAACCCAGTTTCAAAAACACTAAAAATAAGGGTTAAGTAGCAAGGTGAATAGTTATACACACAGGATTTGATAAAGCCACAGAGCCTCTGTACAATGGAAGGTGTTGTCTTTCCATTTTTAAAAATTTCCAGCTGGTGAATCCCCATAATGTTTTGGGAATCTATCAGATTTGTATGGTTTTCCAGCATTCTGGAAACAACACCTTTGGCAAGGCTAGACTTAGGGTTGCTGTTAGTACAAGTCCATCAGCCACAAATCAAGCATCCAGAGTGTGCCTGGTGAGTGAGCTCTTGAGGAAGGTGAGCATCTCCAAAGGATTACATCTCCAAAGGATTACAATGGCCCAGAGCTTGTAGGCTGCAGCTTCTCTGGTTCCCCTCTAGCCAGGATGTCCAATGACTGGGTTGTTGCAAAAGCTGTTGTCTCCAGCCCTGTAATGGCTACACAGAAAATTTGCTAGTATAAAAATGAAGCAGTCTGGCTTTGATAAAAAGTGGAATTGTCTAGTTATGTGTAAATTTTTGGTTTAAATATTGCTGAGATACACAAGCCAGTTTGAAACATTTAGTAGCAAACATTAAAAAAAAGTTATTTGGGAAGAAATTTAATTGAACATTGGCTGTTGGTGGCCAAACTGTATTAAGAGCTACACAGGATTTTTTTAAAATAGTGCAATTGCAGTTCTTTTATGAATAATGGCATTCATGGATTTTTGAACCTTCCAAACCTCCACCCTAGGATCTGAAGCAGAGATTGCAACTTACTCTAGACCAGGCTGAACAAAATGTGTCCCAGTCTATACACCAACATAGTCTGTTCCTTTGTGTGTGAGTCGGTGCATGGGAGGGGTAAATGATTCATTCAGAAGCAGCAACTTTATACTAGAGAAAGAAATGTGGCTTTTAAGAGCTGAGTGGGGTAGATTCTGTTTTGCCAAAGTTTTTTTCTACCTGATCCCACTTTAGTTCAGGAATTTAGTTGGACTGTAAGGATGTTTTAATTTTCTGCTCCCTTTCTGTTCTGGATTTGGGCCTCTTGGAATAACAGAAATAGCCAAATAATAATCCACCTACTTAATGGATCACTATCAGGCAATATAAATTGCAGGAGCAGAGCACTTTGTTTAGAAAAGAACGTAAGCAAGACTCAGAGCTGCTCCTTTCTTGTTTCCTAGTTAGGATCCTTATTCATTTCCCTCTACTTTCTTGAACAGTTTTTAAAAAGACACCATTAATAGCTAAGTATTCAAAGTAATGGGTTTTGGGGCATTCCCTGTTTTATATAATTGAAAGAGCTTCTAAAGATAATTTGGAGTGGACAATGTCGCTAGGTGCTAAAGTCAGCAGACAGCTGGGGACAGTATGAAATGTTCAGTCAAAAGCGATGGTTCAACCAAAAAAGGAACAAACAGAAGCACAATGAAGAAAGGAGATGATGCTGGTCAGAGAGAAATCAGTATTGTCCTTCAGATACCAGTAGCCACCTCATAAGAATTGGGCTAAGCCTTATTTTGCAGGCTTTAATAAATAAATATGTTCAAATTAATATATCTCCCTGACCAGCTTTCTCTTGGGGCATCAAACCAGGAAGAGAAATTAAGCAGCTCCTCCAAGGCCATTTTCATTATCAGCTGGGCTTCAGAAGAATCATAATCAGGAGGAGGTCTGTGAACCTCTGCCTTTAATCATGAATTTCATATTAATTTTTAATATGTATGTACATATTTGCACAATTTGTGTTCTCTTAAACTTCTATACATTTATGGTCAGCCACTAAAGTTCAGTCCAGGAATAGTTTGAAAACCCAAAAACCAAGGTTCATATAACTTAAGAATTATAATACAGGGAAAGAGCATCTTAATTATCCTTCCCCCTGAAATCCACACACACGTTTGGGCAGCTGAGCTGTGTAACACCAACAGCATCAAGGTATCTGTCTTTCTCTCTGATCAAGTGTCATTTAAAACATTCTTTTCCTATTGAACACAAGCAAAGTGATGATTTTTAAATGCATCAACACTAAAACCCCTACTTTATATACAAAGACAAAAAATACAACAGGGAGTTTTGGAGCTAATGTTACAGTTATCTTTGTTAAAGCTTTCTGGGACATTGCTAAATTTTCAACACTGAAGTCCTTTGATTGTCAGACAAAAGGGAAATCAGTTGTGCATCATTTTAAAAACAGTTCCCTGGAAGTGGGGTGAGGTAAAGAAATAAAAATAGACATGAGCTAAACTGGGAAAATATTTTACCTACAGAATACACAAAGCCAAATCCTCTTTGAATATTCACTACACCATTTAAGTAGATACTTTCAGGGTACAGCAAAAATGGAAGTTCGCTGGTGGTTTTATAGCTCTGCTTTCTTAATTATGGTGAAAAGATTCAAGATTTGCCTGGAACAGTGTAGCAGTGGTTCTCAACCTGTGGGTCCCCAGGTGTTTTGGCCTACAACTCCCAGAAATCCCAGCCAGTTTACCAGCTGTTAGGATTTCTGGGAGTTGAAGGCCAAAACATCTGGAGACCCACAGGTTGAGAACCACTGGTATAGCAGGTACGCCCCTATCATCCCAGTTTGAACTAGTTAGCATTTCCCCCTCTATCAGGGTCTAAAGCAGTGGTTCTCAACCTGGGGTAAATATATATTTCTATATTGTACTATACTGCAATATATATTACATGTAATATATAATATATAAGTATATTATTATATTGTATTACATTATAATATTATCAATATTATCAGGTGTTTTGGCCTATAACTCCCAGAAATCCCAGCCAGGTTACCAGCTGTTAGAATTTTGGGGAGTTGAAGGCCAAAAACATCTGGGGACTCTAGGTTGAGAACCACTGGTCTAAAGCATTAACATTAACATGGGCAATGGTATTGGCATGGCTGGTTAATTCACACATGGGAAACTTGTTTCAGAAAAAGTATTTGAGGAGTTAACTGCAGTAAGCACAACATTACATGTGTACCAGCCCAGTTAGATAGAATTAAGGGTGGGGTAGTTACTCTTGTAGTCATTTTAAAAGTAATGATACAGTACAACCCTTATATCCATGGTTTCATTTATCCACATCCACTCAAATTTTCAAGATCATTCAGCATGATTTTACGGTATTTTTGGGCCTGAGGTCCTTCAATTCAAAGAAGGTTCACTGTTCTCCATGGTTTCATGTATCAGCATGAAGTCTGGAAATGTATTCCCTGTGGATATAGGGGTCAAACTGTAACTTACTTTTTAAATGTTTTTGTTCTGATTTAGAGTTCTGACTATGCCTTGTCTAAGAAAACCCTATGAGATGTATGGGGTCGCTATAAGTCAACAGTGAGTTGAAGGCTCATATGCACCATTTTTCACATTAATGGTATTACAAAAGAACCATGCAGCCTGAAGATTTCTGTACTATATTGAAGTGAATAGGAATATCTTTACAGGTAGGGACTCTCAGTAAGAGCACAGGATCTCTGTCAGTGATGGTTCAATGTGTCAATGTAGGATGTGATTTTACTTTCATTTCCTTTTGTAAAAAATTAAGAAACCAACACAGAGATATAGAAGAATACCAATCTATAACAACTGCCAAACAGTTACTAATGGAAGTTATGTGTGAATCTGAATGACAGAAAGTCAGTGGATAACAAAGAGAATAATGTGTATTTTAGAATAAATCAGTGCATATGTAAATTATACTGCACTATTTCTTTACATACTTTAAAATCACTGGAATAGATGTATCTGCATTGTAAATAGTCAGAGTTCATCTATTAGTTATCAATGATCAAATGATGCCGTATGTCATGTAATTTATGGTGCTCAAATTACAATATGAAGAATAAGTAAATAACTAGTTTGCAAAGAATAATAATTTTATATTTATAGACAGATGAAATACAGATTTTGGACCTACTCATATTGGGTTGGGACTAATGGAATGAATTATATGAAGCTAGTCAAGATTTATAAAAATAGTTTAAGATATTTATATTTTAGAGGGGAAAAGACTATATTTAATAAAAAAATCATTTATTGGAATTTTTGTGAGCTGGTAATTATGGGCGAAAAGTAATCTTACACTGTTTTAATCTAATTGCAGTTTTTAAAACTGAGTGAAGGACTCATTTCACTGGATGACAGCAGTTACGTTGTAAGCCCCTGTCACTAAATAACTGTCAAGTGGTTTGTTTACTTCACTAAAGTAACTTTCATCCATTACTGACAGTCACAATAGCAATGAATATAGTGTCAAGTGCAAGAACAGCAGCTGACAGCTGAAGGAAGAAATCTGGCTTATGGAACAAGGGATAGCAACTGGACATTAATTTGTGCGAAAATACGATCTTTTGGGGTGAAGAATTGTACACATTAAAAGTTATTCATACTCATTTTGTATACCCACCTGCTTGATTAGGGTTCAGTGAAGGAAAAATGAATTATAACCAACAAGCATCTCCAAAAGTTGAGTTTGCCAATTAGTCCCAAACTTGAACCAAGTCTAAATCTCAAATGTGATTAAAATAATTTCAAAGTATGTCCATTTTAGAGCAAAAACTACTGAAATCTGAAGGATTTGTTTTACAATAGGTACCCAAGTTTGTTGATGGATTGGATCCAAAACCTTACTGTAGTCTTTGTTTCAGTCTCATAGCTAACACGCCAAATTTGGTGATGACGTGTATGGTTTTGCGTAGAATGACAGATGGACAAAATATTTAAATGTTGGCAGAGATACAAACCACACACTTCACAAGTAAAGAGGTCTCACTGCATCTTTTTTTTATAAATTGTTATAATAAATACTTAGTATTTACAGAGAGTAGCTCACATCAAGGTAACTTTTAATATCACAAATACGTTAGATATACTGCTGGTTTCAGCCACCCAAATAATATTTAAAAGGCTCCAGGCTGTCCACTTAATGTGCTGCACTCACTCATAAGGGTCTTCAAGGGCTCAGGCACATGTCATTTCTCCTTGGTCTTCTCTAAAACCCATTCAATCACCTGTGAATACATGCCAGAAATAGACATACAAATAAAATAGGCAGCCTGAACAAAATCCTACTTTGGGGGATTTTATCTAAGAAATAAAATCCAGATAAAAAGATGCATAACATGTTCAGCATGGTAGCTATGTTAGTCGGTCACAGGAAAAGCAACCAACAACGTTTAAAAACTAACGAAAGTTTTACTTGGCATATTCTCTCACTGAATGCAGCCAGATTCATCAGATACAATCTATATATATCAATCTTGCCTTGGTCTGATTCAGTGCACTTTTCCTTATGTACTAAGCTATGGCACGATGCAGTGCAGAAAACAGAAACTAACAAATGTTGAAATTATTAGGAATCTTCAGAGGATAATTCCTGAACTACTTTGACAAAGAAAAGCAGGGCAGTTTTAATGCTGGGGAAATTAATTTTTAAAAACCTCATTACAAATAGGGATGGGCAAATCAGTCAGCTGCACTTTCGTACTAATATACTAAATTCTGTTAAGAACTTAAAATGAAATTATTACCAATCTGCAAGATCGACTGCTGTTATTGCATGTCTTGAATCATTTCTGTTTCATGGCAACCCTGAGGTGAACATACGTATCACAGGATTTTATTGGCAAAACTTGTTTAGACTGAATTTTGCCTTGACTTTTTCTGAGGCTGGGAACATGCAACTTGCCCAAGGGCATCTCATAGGTTTCCATGCCTAAGCAGGGATTTGGACTCTGGGCTTCCAGTACCAGTGTCTTAGTCCAACAATCAGATGACTACACCACACCGACTCTCATCAAACCAATAATGAAGTCAAAAATCAATTCCAAGGGGATAAATTGTTTTTCAGATCCATTCATCAGTCCAGTGCAAATAACTAATGGTCCGCTAATTCAGATAAAGAATAATGAACCCAATGTTACTATAATAAGAGGAGCCAGGAATTTATCGTAAAAATTGTTAATACTGCTTTGTGTAGGAAGCAGAATTTATTTGCACACAGACACGCACACGTAAACAAACACAAGATCACCTGTTTAACATTGCTGTTTGCGGCTTTCTTCATTTCATCAAACAGACCTCTAGATGTTTTTAGATCCTAAATATGAAATGCAATATATTAGAATATGTAGCTTATGATTTTAATGTTTAAATTTTAAAGTGTGGATGTGCCAAAAGAGAGAAAGAGAAAATGCACTGCAAGGATTTTCCTTGTTCACTGATAGTATCACTCACAGCAAACCCATATTTATACAGCATGCCATGTGGGCTAGCAGGGATTAGCATGTAGGCAGAGTCACCTGATAGTTTCTGTAGGTGAAGTGTGTTAAATCAATATCCTCAACTTTACTCAAAAGCTGGAAAGGATTATAATGCTGCCTGACAGGATGCTGTCTGGGATCCAGAGTTCACCAAAGCAGTAACTCCTTTTTGTTGGTCTGTGCCTATCATGCACAATTCAGACCTCTAGTGTCTGAAAAACTGTAAAAAGCTGTGAAACTAATCAAAAGCATGAAGCTCTTAAGTTTACCATCTTAACACTTTCATGCTGCTTTGTACATAAACAGAAAACAAACCACAACGGGGGCAGATTCACACCATAAGCAAAGTTAGATAGTTCCACACATTTTAAGTGTAGAATTTTTAAAAGCCCCTAAAGTGTACATACAGAATTTTTAGGTGAAAAGCAGGTGAGTGGTAATAGAACTGCACTTATTACTAAGTTAATAATGGCTGAGTATCTATTTAGAATGTATTATGTGACGAATGTGGGTCTGCCATCAAATAGTTCTCGAAAGAGCTATACAAATTTAGCAGCAGTTTTTTGACAATGAAAGTGACTTATAGGCCCAAACAGGATAGAATAAAACCACATGTTCTAATACAGGGGTTCCCAAACTAAGGCCCGGGGGCCGGATGCGACCCTTCAAGGTCATTTACCTGGCCCCCAACTTCAGTTTTGTAATATGTTTTTATATCAGTTTTAATAAGATAATATATTGTATATACATGTAATATTGATAAAAATATTATGTTATATAATACTAATAATACCATATAATAATATTAATTATAGGTTATATATTACATATAGTGTTACAGTATAGTGGTATAGTTCAATATAGTAATGTATAATGCTAATATTGTGCTATGCTAATAATATAATGTATTGTATGTACATACAGC